>NC_035162.2:31151283-31456424 GCF_001659605.2 Manihot esculenta
CATTCATCGTCTTTCATCAGTTCTGGTTGCATGCAATATTTTATATATATATATATATATATATATATTAAGCGTTGGTTTCTCGCCTAAAAGTTTTAGGTGTTAGTCTTGGCTTTTCTTCCAATCATCATTGTGTCTTTAAAAGCCAAGGTTTTTGGCTGTTATTGTGAGAGTTTGTTTCTACCTCCATGATAGTCGCCTTCTCTAGTGACCGGTTCTTCCAAATTTTCGAGTGACAGTTTTGTTTTCTTTTAACTAGGTTTAGGTGATGGGTCTATGAGATTTTTCAATCTCTTAGGTTTTTTTTTATTATTATTAAATTAGAAACTTGTTTGTTGACCTTTCGCTTGACTTTAATTGTCTTTATTTTTAGGTTTTGCATCGCTATCTTGATATTAATGAAATATCTTTATCTCAAATTTTTTAAAAAATACATAAGTATAGAATTAGATAAGTTATAATTAAATAATATTATTTAATATTTAATTCAATTTCAATTAAGTTTACATTTAAAAATCTAAAATTTTAATGGCCCATTAACAATAAAAGACATAACTTTATATTTAATTATAATTATAGTCAAAACTTTTAATTTTAAATGATAAACTCTAATTTTTAAATTTATTATAATTATAATTAATTTTTAAAATAATTTATCAAATTAAATAAAAAAATAAAAAAATTTACATTTAATCACCATTATAATCAAAACTTTAAATATTACATTTAAATTTTTTAATTTTTTTATATTTATATTTAATTTTTAAAATAATTATATTTAGTTTTTAAAATAATTTTAATTAATTTTAAATTAATATAAATATGATGTCATGTGTTATTTATTCATTTTTTGAATATTTAGTTAAATCTATATAATCAATTATTTAAATTTAATTAATTAAATATCCTAAAAGTTAAAGTTAATTAAAATTATAGCGTAACACTTACACTAATTTAAAATTATCAAATTATTTTAAAAATTGACTATAATAGTAAAAAAAATTAAAACATTTAGATAAAATATTAAAAATTTTAGCTATAATCGTAATTAAATATATAGTTTTAGACTTTTATATTTATTTTGATAATTTATCTTAAAAATTAGGATTTTATTATCTAAAATTATTGAAATTTTTTCTATAATCATTATTAAATATAAAATTATAATTTTCTTTTCCTTGTCAATATTCCAACTTTAATTATGATTTTCAAGTTAAATTAAGTTGAACTTATTTTATCAAGTCCAGGACAAAAGTGTAAATTCGAGTGAATTCTTTGAATTATCTTTTTGTTTTTTAAAATCTATTACAATGCTGCCAAAGCAACAAAGTTAAAAGATTTACAAACACTAAGACAACTTTGAAAAGTTATAAAAAAAAAAAAAAAAAAAAAAAAAAAAAAAAAAAAAACCAATCTAACGGTGATAAATTATGTAAAGAAAGTTTAGCAGCCATGTTTGTAAGTAATTAACCATCCATGAAACACGTGAAACATCCGTAAAACACGTAAAAATATAAGACGCTGCAAACAGATATGATAATAGAAAAATTACCTTAACAGCAGAACTAATATTCCAATAAGGAAATGGATCAGAGCCATAAAGAGCAGCACGTAGATGAGAAGAATCAATCTCAATCCCCTGTAAACCGACATCAAAGGCCCAGTTGATAGCCTTAAGTACAACACGAGCCTCTCCAACAACAGCAGATGAACACCAAATTTTTTAAGAAAAACCATGGATCACTGAATCCGTGTTACTGGTAGCAATGATAACAATATCAGTCAAAGAAAACTGATATTTCTAAGCAATATCACAGTTGAATTTGACAATGCTAGGGGAAGGAGGATGCTAAACCGGAGAAGAAGACGAACCAAAAGACATTGGCTTGGGAAGGGGATCAGTAAAAATGCCACTGAGCTGAAACTACTGAAGCTCCATAGAAATTTGGCATGAAATAAGGATGGGATCAGGCTATAGGTTATAAAAAGATGCAGTTCCTAGCTTTCCAAATATGGCACAACCACTACAAAAATTTATCGAAATAGTAGCGGATATTAGTAACGAATTTAAATTCGTTACGGATTAGTAACGGATTAGTAACGGATTTTGTATTCCGTTACTAATTTTTATTACTTAATAACGGATTAATAAATCCGTTACTAAATCAGTTCCTTAATAAAATTATTTACAAATTTAATAACTCATTTTGAAATCCATTATAAATTCGTTACTAAATTAGCTAAAACTTAGTAACGGATTTTAATCCGTTACTAAATTTATTATTAAATCGGTTACTAAATAAATAAATAAAATAGTAACGGATTTAATAAGAGAATACATTTAATAAGAGAATACAATCTATTATATAATTAGTAACAGATTTTCTTCCATTACTAAATAAATAAATAAAATAATAACGGATTTAAATCCGTTACTATATTTTTAACAAAAAATCGACTTTTTATTTTTTAAAATTTCATATTTTCTTTTTAAGTTAGTAACGGATATAATCTGTTATTAAATCCGTTATTGATTCGAAAATTAGTAACAGATTCTATAATCCGTTACTAAATTTTAGAGACTAAAATACCGCGTTTTTATTTTAAAATCCCGCCTTTTTTATTTCTAATTTAGTAACGGAAAAAATCTGTTACTAAATCCGTTACTAATCTAAAAATTAGTAACGGATTAAGAAATCCGTTACTAAAATTTGGAGAATACCGCCTTTTTATTTTAATTTACCCGCATTTTTTTTAAAATTTAGTAACGGATTGAATCCGTTACTAAATCCGTTACTAATTCGTGTATTTATACCCTCACCCATTTTATCTCCCTTTATTTCATTCACTTTCTTTCTCCTCTTCTCTCCTCATTCCTTCATTTTCCCCTGATCTTATTTTCTTCTCTCATCTCCCTTCATTTATTTCATTTCTTCATTTGTTCTTTCTATAGAGAAAAGGGTTTTTGTATTGTTTACTGAACGTATTACAGAAACTTATATAATACAAGTCTACAACTAACTAAATACAAGATAAGTATATAGCTATAACTCAAATACTAAAAATAAGTATACAGCTATAACTCAAATACTAAAAATATATAAAACTGTTATAGTTAGTCTTTATCCTTAATATCTACAACTAACTAAATACAAGATAAGTATATAGCTATAACTCAAATACTTAAAAATAGATAAAACTGTTATAGTTAGTCTTTATCCTTAATATGCCCCCGCAAGATTGAGGCGCCATTGGAGACTCCAATCTTGGTTCTAAAGTAACAAAACTGAGTTCTTCCCAAAGCCTTTGTAAGCACATCAGCAACTTGATCTTTTGAACTTATGTGAAGAACCCTTAACTGTCCAGCATTAATTTTCTCGCGAACAAAATGGTAATCCAGTGCAAGATGCTTCATCCTAGTATGATAGATTGGATTGGCGCAGAAGTAAGTCGCACCAAGATTATCACAATGAAGGACTGGTGGTTGTGATATTGGTGCTCCCAAATCTTGTAATAAACTTTGAACCCAAAATACCTCTGCTGCAGCATTGGCTAAGGCTTTGTACTCAGCCTCTGTAGAAGATCGTGAGACAGTCTTTTGCCGACTAGATTTCCAAGAGATAATATTAGAACCAAGATATAGAACATAAGCAATTGTAGACCGCCCATTATCAAGGGCACCACCCCAATAAGAATCAGAGAAGGCAGACAGAGTATGAGTAGAATTTCTATTGAGAAATAAGCCATAATGTATGGTTCCTTTGAGATATCGCAAAACACGTTTCAGTGCTTGAAAATGAGTTTGCGTCGGTGCATGCATAAACTGTGACAGCCGATTCACTGCAAAAGAAACATCAGGACGCGTAATTGCCAAATATTGAAGAGATCCAACAATTTGGCAATATACGGTGGAATCAGTCGAACTAGAACCATCATTTAAGATCAGCTTGTCTCCTATAGACATAGGAGTATTCACCTCTTTAGCTCCAGCCATATCAAATCGCTCTAACAAATTAGCAATATGTCGATGTTGCGAAAGAAATAATCCTGCAGCTGTAGAAATTACTTCAACCCCCAAAAAATGATTTAATATTCCCAAATCTTTGATAGAGAACTGAGCAGATAGCTTCTATACACAGGTATCCAGAAAATGATTGTTATTACCTGTAAGTACAATATCATCAACATATACTAGAAAATATGCAGTAATCCCATTGGAGGAAAAAATAAACAAGGACGCATCAGCATTTGATTTGCGAAAACCAAGTTTGAGCAAAAAAGAAGTAAGTTCAAGATACCAAGCTCGTGGAGCCTGTTTCAAACCATAAAGAGACTTCTTCAGTTTGCAAACATAATCAGAAAACTCAGGTTGCACATATCCTGGAGGTTGCTGCATGTAGACATCTTCATAAAGTGTGCCATGTAAAAAGGCATTATTTACATCCAATTGCCTTAACTGCCATCCTTTAGAAATTGCAAGAGTAAGAACTACCCGAATTGTGACCGGTTTAGTAACCGGACTAAATGTATCAAAATAATCACTCCCAGGTTCCTGAAGAAATCCTTTGGCAACCAAACGTGCCTTGTACTTATCAATAGTACCATCCGGTTTACGCTTAATCCGAAACACCCATTTGCAACTAATAAGATGATGTTTGTCTCTCGGAACCAACTCCCAAGTTTTATTTTGCAAAAGAGCATTGTACTCTGAATCCATCGCCTGCCGCCAAAGTGAACTTGCCAGAGCTTGTTTAACTATTCTTGGCTCGAGTGTATCCTGTAAAGGATATTTAGTTGTAAGATTAACAAAAGAAGAATTAAAATACTTTGAGTTAGGCTTCCTTTGTCGCTGCTGCCGTTGTACAGGAGCTGGAACTGAGTCTTGTGAAATAATCGGTAGTGGCAAATCTAAATCAGCAGTAGAAGATTCAGTCATCAAAGGTTCAACTTGTTGAGTCTCAGTACTAATTAATGGCATGGCAGATTGATCAGATTCTGCTGATAATGCTGTAATAGATTCTGAACCAGTACTCGAAACCAACAAATCAGAATCACTTGGAATAGAAATTGCCAATGGAACCGAAGCAACTACAGTTGGTGCAACAGGTGATGAATTTTGTTGTTGTGCCGAACCTGTACAAGAAGCATCTCGAAAATAATCTGTAAATTGATGAGAACTAGTGCAAGTTTCAGATGGAAAAATATGCTCAACAAATTGAACATGACGAGACAAATACAAACGATTAGCCTTTGGATCGTAACATTTGTATGCAGATTGAGTTGGAGAATATCCAAGAAAAATACAAGGCAATGAACGACACTGAAGTTTAGAATTATTATATGGCCTTAGCCATGGAAAACAAAGACAACCAAAAGATTTCAATCTCTTAAAATTATGAGACATACCAAACAATCTAGAGAAAGGTGTTTGAAACGAAATAGCGGATGAAGGCAACCGATTGAGCAAATAAACAGCAGCCTGGAAAGCATGAGACCAATAATTAGAAGGTAAAGACGAAAATTATAACATAGCAAGACCTGTTTCAACTATTGAGCGATGACGACGTTCAGCAGTACCATTATGCTCTGGCGTATGTGGAGGTGTTGTATAATGTGAAATACCACAAGACAAAAAATGATGCTTAAGCTTTTGATACTCCCCACCATTATCAATGAACACAGAAACAATTTTAGTGTGAAAATAATTTTCAACCAATTTCTGAAAGTGGATAAACAAATCATGAGTATCAGATTTCTTCTTCATGGGATATAGCCAAACATACTTAGAATAGTGATCAATAAATGTAACGTAATACTCATAGCCATCAATAGATTTTTGTGTAGGACCCCAAACATCGGAATAAACAAGTTGCAAAGACTTAGTACTAACAAGAGAATTCTCAGAAAACGGTAATTTATGACTCTTGCTCATAGAGCAGGAAGTACAATGAAAACTAGAAACATAGTTAGACATAGACTGAAGACCAATATTTCGAAGTACTAACAAAAAGACTTTATTGTTGGGATGACCAAGCTTGTGATGCCATTCAGAAAGCAAAGACAGACACCGAGTAGTAACATTCAGCTGAGGACGTTGAGAATTAACTCTGGAAAAACTTGCACAGTAGATATCATCAATGTTCTCTCCCCGTAGCAGAGACGCCCCCGTGTACAGATCCTTCACAACAAAATAAGATGGAAAAAATTCCACAGAAACATGATTAGTGCGACATAACTTAGCAATTGAAATCAAATTCTTGCGCAGATTAGGCACACATAACACATTAGGCAATGATAAATTCTTAGAGTAAGCAGGAATTTGCACAAAACCAGTATGTGATACAGCAAGCGTTTTACCATCACCAAGTTGTACTTCCTCAGGACCTCCATAGTCAGAATAGCTTTGCAAAGAAGCTGGATTCGACACAACATGATGAGAAGCTCCGCTATCAAACAACCATTGTTGTGGAGAAGAAACAGCCATAGCAGAAGTAACATTAACTACAGGTATCGGTGCTAAAGAATGAGAGGTATCAGTCTTCAAAGACATATTATTCTCCTTAAGAAAGCGAGCCAATTTGCGACATTCAGCAGTAGTATGCCCAGTATATTCACAAAATTGACATACCATATTAGGTCGATAAGAACCACGACCTCGACCACCAGAGTAAGAACCATGACCACCACGTTGATTTCCAGAATAATTGTAGTTTTGTGGAGATCGATTATAATTGCCATTCTGATTTTGTGAACGCCCTCTAGAACGTTGAGTGTAATTGACAGTAGCAATCACTTGTGACGTAGCTGAAACAGTTGTGAAATCTTTTTCTTGTAAGGATCGTTCATGATCAGTAAGTTTTTCAAAGAGATCAGAAAAGGTTATTGGGGTTTCACGAACTTTTAATGCAGCAACTATGGGATTGTAATCATCTCCCAATCGCGTGATAATATAAACAATTAAATCATCATCACTCACCGGATTCTGGGTAAGAGCAAGCTCATCTGCAATAGCCCTCATCTCATTGAGAAAAACAGCAATCGGTTTGGTTCCCTTAGAGTTCTGTGCTAATTTAGTCTTTAAGGACAAAATTCTAGAATGAGAAACATTAGCAAAACTCTGGTGAAGCCGATCCCATGCTTCTTTGGCAGTATTGGATGAAGAAATCAAGAGTTGAATAGTATCGAAACAACTTCCTAAAAGAGCACTGATCAAGATTTGATCTTGTCGAAATCATAAGGCGAAAGCTGGGTTGGCTGTTTTGTCTTTTTCAGAAAGAAATTGTGATGGTGCAACCCGTGAACCATCAATAAAATCAAGTAAATCAAGACCAATTAAGGTTGATTGAATCTGTTTTCTCCAAACAAGAAAATTCTCCTGAGTAAGTTTAATAAGAAAATGCGTTGGAGCATTTAATTGAATAACAGTAATAGATGACGAAGCCATTGATTAAAATTTAAGAAAATTGGATCAGAAAACTCGTGAGAGCAGATTGCGGCTCTGATACCATATAGAGAAAATGGTTTTTGTATTGTTTACTGAACGTATTACAGAAACTTATATAATACAAGTCTACAACTAACTAAATACAAGATAAATATATAGCTATAACTCAAATACTAAAAATAAGTATACAGCTATAACTCAAATACTAAAAATAGATAAAACTGTTATAGTTAGTCTTTATCCTTAATATCTACAACTAACTAAATACAAGATAAGTATATAGCTATAACTCAAATACTTAAAAATAGATAAAACTGTTATAGTTAGTCTTTATCCTTAATACTCTCCTCATTCCTTCATTTTTCCCTTATCTTATTTTCTTCTCTCAATTATTTTCTTCCATTTTCTCTTCAATTTTCTTTCATTTTTAATCTTCCTTTTATCTCTTAATTTTTGTTTCATTTTCTTTATTTTCTCTCATATTTTTTCTTTTATTTTCTTCTATTTTACTTCATTTTCTTCCATTTTTTTTAATTTTCTCTTCCACTTTCTATCATTTTTCCCTTCCTTTTTCTTTCATTATTCATTTTTCCCTTCATTTTAATTTCTTTTCTCTCATATATACACTCTAACTTTTTTCTTTCATTCTTTTCTATATCTTCATTTTCTATTTATTTTTCTTCATTTTTTTTCATCTTTCTCTCATTTTCTTTTCTTTTTTTTCTCTTTTTTCTACCTTTTTTCTCATTTTCTTTAATTTCCCCTTTTTCCTTATTTTCTCTTCATTTTTATCATTATTTTCTTCTATTTTCTTATTTTTTCTTTTTTTTCTTTTGTATCTCATTTTTTTCCATTCTTTCACACTTTTTCATTTTTAAAATTTTTCTCATGTAATTTTATAAGAATTTTCTTATAAAATTAATAAAATTTAAAATATTAAAGTTAATATTTAATGTAAAATACAATGAAAAATTAATAGTTTACCATAATTAAATTATTATTTAATGTAAAATATAATGAAATAAATTAATAATTTAATATAATTTTTTAAATATTTTTTAAAAATTAACCACAAATTTAATAATGGAATATAAATTTAATATATTTTTTTATTTTATCAAATTAGTAACGGATTTCTATCCGTTACTAAATTTAGTAATGGATTTAATTTATATATATTTATATATTTTTTAAAATTTTTATTAAATTAGTAACGGATTTTGAATCCGTTACTAAATTTCATTACAAATCCATTACTAAATCTGTTATAAAAATAGTAACGGATTGCTAATCGGTTACTATTGCATTAGCAACGAGGTTCATACTAACGAATATAAATCTGTTACTAATCCATTACTAAACAGATTAGTAACGGATTTTTCATTGATTAGTAACGGAAAAATCCGTTACTAATCCGGAAAAATCTTGTAGTGAACGTAACAACTACTACAGATAAGAAATAAGAACTAGCAGATTGTGAATGTTAGCTAATCAACAAACCATCCCACGATATCCAAAAGCTAAGAAAACCCTCTGCAAAAGGCTTATAACCTGAGGGACTAACGAACCAAACAGTTTTAGAAAAATTATAGAAGAAAAAAAAATGTTCCAAGTCTTTGACTGAGAGTGACACATAGGACAAGATGACACAGTCGCAAGGTAAAGTCTTACCAAATTATCAAGGAATGGTAAAGCATTATGAAGATAAAGCTAAAGGAAAACTCTAATTTTGGAGTAACCAGAATGGTCTAGATACTCTTCTAGATGCATGACTGATGAATAAGAGAAGAAGATAGATGATGGGAACTACGTTGACCAAGATCCTAATGCATAAGAAAATGACAGCCAGAATGGACTGTATACTATCCACTTTTCGCAAAATGCTAGATTTAAGAATCACATGCACCTAAGGGAGCAACTAGAATGGACAAAATACTAGGAGCTTGAGAAGCACCAAACAATTAATAGGCTAACATGTATTCCAGGATAAGTGCTAATGGTCAATTAAGTATGTTGTCTTTGTCATACTAGCAACGCAACGAGGAGATTAGGAGATAGTAAATTAGATGCCAAGGGAACCCATAGATTAGACCAAAGAAGAGTATAACATTTCGAATATTCAATCGAGAATCTTGACGAATAACATTGCATCCAGCCAACAAACTTTGTTAGATCCAAGAACTGCTCCTTTTAGGAGAAGCCTTACAACAAGATGAGCATGGAAAATAAATCCCTTTCAAGAAACGAGTCCACAAACTAACATGGTGATGATGAGATGCCTACATTATTTAGCCAAACAAATAAAATTAAACTTCTCAAAGTCTCAAAAATCCAAACCACTCCAAAACTTGGTGATAAGGATAAGTTATATCTTCAATGATAAGGATAAGTTATATCTTCAATGATAATGATAAGTTATATTTTCAATTTATTTTGTTATACAGCTTGTAATCTATCTGTAGGCTAATCTCTTGTAACAAACTACACGAAACTCTTGTGTATATATACATACAACAACAGTAATACAAGCAGTGTTAAAATTCCAAAAATGTGTGACTCTTTATGGTATCAGAGCCCTAAAGGACTCTTTGCAATTGCGATTTTCTTTTTCTCATCTCTACTATTTCTCGAATCTCAGAATGGGTTCTACAGAATAATCCCTTTCGTCTACTACATCCTCATCTCTTTCTCCAGCAACTGCTGTTGTCTCTGCTTCTCAATCCGTTTCTGTTCCGAATGTCATACCTTTCCTATCCCTCAAATTAAACTCGTCCAACTTTCTGATATGGGAGGCACAAATTATGCCGCTGTTACATGGTTATAAACTTGCATCTAATGTTGATGGATCGTCTCAAGCTCCTTCTCAAACTCTTGCAAATGGTGAACCGAATCCTGCTTATTCTGACTAGTTTAGTCAGGACCAAATTGTGCGAAGTTGGATCAACAGTTTTGTGTCTGAGTTTATTATGCACCAAATCCTCCAATTTAAGACGGCTAAGAAAGCCTGGGATAAGATTGTAACTGTCTATTCCAAAGGCGCTAGAACACAAATTCAGCAACTTCGCAAGCAACTTAAGCACTTGTCTCGAGGATCTGATTCAATCGATGCTTATATGAAACGAGCCAGATCCTTTGCTGAACAGTTGGAGTCTCTCGGCAGTTCTGTAGATGAGGATTCACTTGTTGCTGATGTATTGGAGGGCCTAGGCACTGAGTATCGACCCTTTGCTCGGGCTATGGAAGCTCGAAATTCTGCGATGTCTTTTGATGAGCTGTATGCGTTGTTATTGAGTGAAAAACTCAATTGAAAATGGATACCTTGGCTATTTTGTCTACTGTTCCGCCGACTGCTAATTATAGTAATGCTAATCATGGCGGTGGGCGATCGCGTGGAAGGGGTGGATGAGGACGTGGTGGCCAGAATTCAAGTTATGGTGGCCGAAATAATGGTACTGGACATTTTACTAATTATACCCATAGACGTGGTTCTGGTTCTTTCTCTGGGCAGAATACAACTATTTTTGCTACAATTGCAATGGCAGTGGTCATATGAGTCGACAGTGTCCATCACCTAAACCTCCTCCTCAAGCTCATGCTGTTCACACAGATTCTCCTCCCATGCCGGCCTGGACAGTTGACTCTGGGGCAAATTATCATTTGGCTGCGAATTAGGAGAACATCTCTCATGCTGTTCCTATGCTAGACAACACCTCTCTCACTATTGCAGATGGTAAAACTCTCCCAATCTCATCTTGTGGGTCTTCTGTTTCTCATGTTAATGGTCGTTCTTTTATTCTTGACAATATATTATATTCTCCTAATGTTCAACAGAATTTATTATCTGTTTCTGCGTTTACCACTGATAATAATGCTACCATTGAATTTTTCCCTGACAAATATTTTGTGAAGGATATCCCCACGAGGCAGGTGCTGTACAAAGGCTAGAGTAAGAATGGGTTGTATTTGTTTCCGATGCAGTCTCAAGTTCGTTCTTTTTCACCGAATGCGTTTCCAGCAAGCATTTCTCTTTGGCATGAACATTTCGGTCATGCTAATCTTAGAGTTGTTAAGAATGTTCTCAACAATAATAATATTTCTTTTGTTTCAAATAAGGGTTGTGATTTTTGTCATGGTTGTAATGTAGGAAAATCACACAAATTGCCTTTTTCTGATTCATTGTTTACTGCCAAACAACCTTTAGAATTATTGTGTTCTAATGTGTGGGGTCCTTCCCCTGTGGTTTCAAATGATGGCTATCGATATTATGTCTTGTTCTTTGATCATTTTAGTAAATATTACTGGATATATTACCTTAAAAACAAATCAGATGTCTTCTAGGTGTTTATTCAATTTCGTAAATTGGTTGAGTCTTATTTTGGGGTATCTATTAAATAGTTTCAATCCGATTGGGGGGGGGGGAGAATATCAATCTTTGTCGACATATTTAAAAGAGAATGGCATAGTTCATCGTGTTTCTTGTCCACACACGCCTGAACAAAATGGGTGCGCTGAGCGCAAGCATAGACATATTGTGGAAACTGGGAGAGCATTGTTACATAGTGCATCTATTCCTTATAAATACTGGACCTTTGCGTTTGATAATGTTGTCTATACAATCAATCGATTGCCTTCAACTCATCATAATAATCAGTCCCCATTCGAACTATTGTTTCACTCCAAACCAAATTATAATGAGTTACGAGTCTTCGGGTCTTTGTGTTATCCATGGTTAAAGCCTTATGCTCCACATAAATTGGCACCTAGGTCTACTCAATGTGTCTTCCTTGGGTATAGTAAATTGCATAAGGGTTATATTTGTCTTGAACTCTCTTCTGGTCGACGTTTTATCTCACGCCATGTAACATCCTCAAACCCATAGGTAGAGTAGTGCCATCGTTAGGCTATTTCATTCCTAGAGTAAGGGGCATTAGGGGAGGTGCTAGCTTAACTCTAATCTGCTAATAACTGAATCATAGAAAACTTAATAAAAGAAACGAACATATCCAGAAATAAAGCAGACAGTGTGATTAGCGAGTCGGGAACGAGTCACTTTCGGGAGGTGCTTAGGGTTTCCCGACGTGCTTGCTTGAGGTGCTTGTTTATATCCGTCATGCTTGCTTAAGTGAAAAGGGCTTCTAACGGCTATATGTATAGTTTAGTAGGTCAATCTATGATTATTGAAAGTTTAAAAACTAAATTGACACATGGTAAAGAGTTTAGTAGGTCAAAGTATAAATATGGAAAGTTAAAACATAAAATTCATATTTACTTTCCATATGTCACCTAAGTAAGGAAAGAAGAAATGACAAAGCAAGTTAAAAAGGGATTGCCTTCTTTCTTTCATTCATGTTGCCGTAGCTCACCATTGAAGAACCAAGAATTTGTTTTGTTTTTCTTCCACCAAAGCCAAGCCAAACTTCACCAAATCAACTTCTTCCTTTAACCAAAATTTATCCTAAGACCAAGAGCTAAAGGAACAGCCATATATTGAAGGAATTGAAGAAGAAAAGTTTAGGGTTCCATATACACCAAGCTTGAAAATCAAAGGTAAGCTTAGAAAGGTGTAGGAAATAACATCTACTCATTTCTTCATGCATGAATTTGACTTCTAAAGCTTTAATTTACAATTTATTCAATCCTTCCCTAAGATATAAATTGACATAGGTGAAGGAACATCAAAAGTAAAGGAGATAGCTAGAGAATAGAAGAGGAAAAGAAAGAGGAATTCAAGAAAGGTTTGGTGTTTCTTTGATTTTCTGTTTTCCTTTGATTCTGCCATGAATAAGTGAAATTAGAGGTTGATTTTACTTGCTGAAAATGTTGCTTTGATTGTATAAATATGTTATATGAATGTTAAAATGATGTTTGAAACATTTACCTTAATCGCTTTATAAAATTTACTTGGACTATCTAAAACTGGGTATTTACAGATAAAGAAAATTGTTTAGTCTTGATATGTCTAAAAGGTATAGTTTGTGACAGACCTTGCTTTATCTACACTTGATAGGGTAAGGGGTGTTACACGCCATGTTTTATTTTATGAACAGATGTTTCCCTTCAAGCAGCTGTTTGATAATTGCTCTCCGATCACTGACCAGCAGCCAACGTCAATACCTTTACCTCCAGTTCTAAATTTTCCAACACAAAAAGATGGTCTTCTTCGTGCTTCACCAGCTGTTCCTGCAGTACCACATTATGCACATTCAGACATAAGTCAGCCTTTGTCTTTGGCAACTTTTGAATCTCAACCTACTGACTCTAAGCTGCGCACCGTTTCCATAAATGAAATGCAGCCGAGCTCCCCTATTCCACGCACCATTTCATTAAATGACGTGGAGTCCCGATTAGACCACCTGGTTTCAATTGACTCGGCGCCATCAACCCCTCAGCCAACGAGTCAACCCGAGTTGGCTACACCACTACACACCGTTTCATTCAGTGCACCTAGTGTTAATCCTTCTTCTTCGAATGAAAATACAGACCAGCAGCTTCCTCTTGCTTCTATTGATCCCATTTTGACAAAGACACACTCTATGATAACTCGGCAACAAACAGGAAACTTAAAACCCAAATTGCCTTAGTCACCAAGTGCTCATACAGTGGCTGTTTCTACATCTGTTCCTAGCTGTTATACACAGGCGATTAAACAACCCTAGTGGTGTGAAGTCATGATCACTGAACTTAATGCTTTAATTCAGACTGGGACTTGGGAGCTTGTTCCTCGACAACAGGCTCAAAATATCATCGAATGCAAGTGGGTTTTTCAAGTTAAATAGAAATTAGATGGTAGTCTTGATAGATACAAAGCTCGACTTGTGGCCAAGGGCTTTCATCAGAGACCAGATATTGATTTTTCAGAGACCTTTTCTCCAGTGGTTAAATCGACAACCATCAGAATTATTTTGTCACTTGCTGTTTCTTTTGGTTGGCACATTAAACAATTAGACGTCTCTAATGCGTTTTTGCACGGAGACTTGGACGATCTTGTGTTTATGGAGCAGCCACCGGGATTTGTGGATACTGCACATCCTGATTATGTGTGTCGTTTAAGGCGATCCTTATATGGCTTACGTCAAGCACCTCACCAGTGGTATAAACGTCTGTTTAATGTTCTTTTACAACAAGGCTTTCGTTTATCACCTGCAGATTCATCCTTGTTTGTTTATACGAAAGACAAAAATATTGTGTTCCTCTTAGTCTATGTTGATGATATCATCATTACTGGTGACAATATTAATGTTGTGCAGCATATTATCAAGGCTCTTCAGTTGAAATTCATACTTAAAGATCTTGGGCAGCTTGACTATTTTTTGGGTATGGAGGCTAAGTGGACAGTAGATGGTCTTTTTCTTACACAACAAAAGTATATCCAAGATCTTTTAGCCAAAGCTCAAATGGTCGATTGTAAGGGTCTTTTTACTCCCGCAACTACGAAAGATCGTGTATCTTCTCATCAAGGTGATACTTTTTCAAATTCCACATTATTTCGTAGTATAGTTGGTGGATTACAGTATTTAAGCTTGACACGGCCAGAAGTTTGTTTTTCGGTGCATAAAGTTTCTCAATTTATGCACTCTCCGACTGTTGAGCATTGGGTTTATGTCAAACGCATTTTGAGATATTTAAAAGCTACTGTGCATTACGGTCTCTTTATTTCAAAGTCTAGCAACACAACATTAAGTGTGTATACAGATGCTGATTGGGCTTGTGACTTGGATGATAGAAAATCAACGTCGGGTTTTGCTATTTTTATGGGTCGCAATTTGATTTCTTGGAATTCCAAGAAACAACAAACAGTAGCAAAATCCTCAACTAAAGCTGAGTATAGAGCTCTTGGTTTGGCAACTACAGAACTTGTTTGGATTCAATCTTTGTTGCATGATATTGGCTATGCTTCGACACACAGTCCGATCATTTGGTGTGACAACATTGGTGCCACATATTTGTTTGCAAATCTAGTCTTTCATGCGCGTTCAAAACATCTAGAGGTCGATTTCCATTTTGTTCGTGACAAGGTTCAAAAGAAGGAGATCCAGATTCGTTTTATATGCTCGAAGGATCAACTTGCTGATATTTTGACCAAACCATTAGCAAAGGCCCAACATTATCAGCTTATGCATCATTTGTCAATTCAAGCAGCACTAACAGCTGCTCGAATTACAGGGGCGTGATAAGGATAAGTTATATCTTCAATGATAAGAATAAGTTATATTTTCAATTTATTTTGTTATACAGCTTGTAATCTATCTGTAAGCTAATCTCTTATAACAAACTACACGAAAGTCTTGTGTAAAATACATACAACAACAGTAATACAAGCAGTGTTAAAATTGCAAAACTGTGTGACTCTTTACTTGGTAGTACAAGACCGTTGCCAACTTACCTAGTGCAACTTACAATGATGCTCATTACCACCCCACTAGAAACATGAAAGCAAACTTTTCAATCTGGCAGACGCTGCTTAGGATACAAAAATGGAAACATAGAGTAAGAGAGGATGGCAAATAATATACATTGAATCATTATAACTCTACCAGCCTATGAAAGTAATTTAAAATTCCATAATTGGGTCTTTACACAAATCCTATATATCAAGAATAAACAACAGAACTTGCTAGCGTGAATGCAACCAAACTTACTGGACATAATAAAGATTGATGCATTTTTAGCTACATAGGACATGTTTTTTTAGATATTCTGGAATGAATATTATAAATGTTTGGTTATGAATCTTTTAGGATCATTTTGTAGGATAACGTAACAGTAATGATCATTTTTTGATATAATAATTTTGGACAGATTTTTGTGAATGAAAGTCAATATTGTTATCCATTTATTATCTTATTCTGTGAATGAAATGGAAACTTTGTTCATATTGATTCTTTTTCTATTAATTTATATTAAATTTTGTGGTAAATGATTATTCAACTTAGGTTAGATAGATTACAAAATTTATTCATTAGTTGCCATAATTTTAACAGGTTATACTGCAATTACTCAATGAGCATATTGCTCAACTCTGCAAATTCAATAAACCATAATATAGTTATAATTCAATTAAATTCCATATTCCACAATATTTCACGATTCCAAAATTAGATAGTCTATTGATTAAATAAAATGCAAATTTACAAAGCTGTCAAAACCAGTAAAAAATGATATTCATGCTAAAATAAAATAACTATTTCTCACAACATCACTCTTCATACACATCAAAAGTGCAAAATAAATTAAACCCCCAACAAAAAAATCCCTAAAAAAATGTTGTTTTTCTTCTCTACATCACCATTTTCTTCTTTAATTTAGAGTTCTCCTGCTATAGATAGTTGTTTGTATTTCTCAATGCTTCAATGCGGATTTGCAATGCACTTATTTTTTACTCATGTTATTTAATTATTTCTTTTTCTTGACTCCACCTATCCTCTAGTCTATTGTTCATGACTTTTAGAGATTTAACTTTTTTCCTTTAAAAAATTGTTTCGTCGAACCAAGAATGTCATCACATCCTTCTGATGTCTAGTGCATGGTGGGTCAAACCATTGGAAAAAAGAGCACTCGTTTCCCTACACCAAAGCTCATCAATGTCATCGAACATATCTACTCCCAGAAAAAAAAAAATAGATACAAATTTACCACTCAAAAATCTTCGACTTGGATTACCTACTGTCTAAGATGTATATAGAGCAACCTTTGTTCTATACCTATAAAGAACCACAGATTCACTTGATGTTGCATCACTTAATGCTAGTGAACTACTGCTTCCAAACATTAACACTCGATTATCGGGATATAAAGCCAAGAGAATGAGAAAATTTCTAATTTTACTTGGAATTATATAGGAGGGTTAAATTGGGGGAATTAGATTTAGTGATTATTTTTAAGGATTTATGTTTAGGAATTTATTTTTAGTGGTTATCTTTAGGGATTTTAAGTAGAATTATGAGATTTCATGTGGCATCTTATGTGGAACTCCTATTAGTCATTTTAACGGAGACACTAAAGTTGGGTGCATTTAAGTATATAATAAAAAGATAGAGTTTAATTAGTAAAAAAAAGAATAGAGTATAATTGCAAAAATTTTTAAAAACGGATGAGATTTTTTTTGTGATTAACTCTAATGAATATTGTGCTTTATATCATTTCATGAAAAAAAAAAAATTAAAAATCGGTTTCATTTTAAAGAAAATACATTTCAAAGGCCCATATTGCAAAAACATACAACTGGATATATAGTTACCAAATTTTGAAAAAAGAAAGAATGAAATAAAAAATCAAACTAAATAAAACTAAATCAAAATCAAACCAAACACACAAGCCAAACCTAAACAAGTCAACATCGACCCAACTACATATCTACCTAACCAAACATTACCTCCATAACTTACCTGAACAATCAATCTATACTAGCAACAAACTATCGATGAGAAGGTTGAGAGCAGATTACTGACAATACTAATTAAGTCGAATACAACACCATCAAAAGCCAGTCAAATAGACATGAAAATAGGTAAACAATAACTATATGCATAGAAATGAAAAGAAGAGATCCAAGGTAAACAAAGCCAAAACAATATCAAACCACAACTGGAGGAGACGATGCAATAGAGCTCTTGCTTGAGGGTAGCCAGTAAACGTATAGGTATAGTCTCGAGTTGCTAATATTACACATACAAGAGTCCTTCTCAGGAGGCAAGTTTAGAGCATCCCTCTACACCTAAATTCAAAAGGAGCCCTCTCTTAGCCAACTACCAAGAACCTGTAAAAAAAAAATAACAAATAAAGAAAAATACGTAGCCACCCATAGCTAGGGATCCAAAAGGGAATATTGAAAATAAAAAATGAAAAAAAAAAAAAAAAAACAAACCAAATTGTAAAGAACTGCAAGCAAACATGTCAACCAACAAAAAATACCAACAATGAGACAAAACCAACAATCCTCAACATAACACCAAACTTCCTTAACCTTCTACTTCTATATATCTTTCTCTCTTCCCTCAACTAATAATTTTACTTTTTTTATTAGAGAAAGTAATATATATATATCTATTATTTTATTTTTTATTTTATATAAAAAATATTGTGTCTCTTCAGTATTTTAAAATTTTAAAATTCACAATTTTTTAGATATTATAATTTTTTTCTTCATATTATGTATCTTCGAAGATTAAATTATTGTTTAATTAATCTCTTCTAAATATTTCTATTTTAAAAATAGAATAGTATATTATTAAAATAGTTATCTACTAAAAATTCAATTATAAAATTTAATTTGGTTTTTAGAATATTTCTTATATTTAAATTTTAAAAGTTTATTAAATGATATTTCAATATTTCAAACGAAAGGCATATTGCACATGTGTTTTTTTCATTTTTATTTTACTTTTTATTTGTATTTATCAAATAATTTTTCCGTAAAATTATTTATTAATACAGTTATAATCTTTCTGAACAGCATTAATACAGTTATAATCGATTAAAATTTTAAAACTAATAAAATTTGATAATAACATTTGAAAAAAATGTAAAATATAAAATATAAAATAAATATTATATTATAATATTAAAATACTTCTGTAAATAATCCGTGGCGTGCAATACAACTAAGACATCTAATATTTTAAAACTGTTTAAAAAATTGCATGTGACAAGTTTTACTAATGATGTTTAAAGTTGAGAAATTGAACCACCTAATTCCCCATAAATATTTTAAAAAATTTCCAAGTAGCAAAATTAAGATAATGAGACTTTTAATTAATTGTTTAAAATTTAAAATTCTAATACATAGTAAATATTTTAGATATATACATTTAGTTTTTAAAATTCGAATAAATAGTATATATTATTAATTTATCATAATTTATTTTTATTTTATAATGTAAGATTAGATATATTTATGTTAATTTACATATACAACAACTAAACTTTTGAGTTATTTAAATATATATTTTAATAAATTTTAAATTATAGATTTCAACAAATACAAAAAATAAATGATAAATATTAAGTTCATGTAGTATTTATAAGTTGGCTAAATTCCTAATATTTATATTACATCCATAACATTATTGAGTTAGGTTATGTAGGTCAGGTATCATAATCCTTAAACTATTTTGTTTCTTAGCATCGATAACAATTTCAAGTTGGGTGGTCATATTCATGATTTAATTTTGAATATTATTATTTAACTTGAAACTAATTATTTAATTTCTTAGTTTTTAAAAATACGTTAGTTAGTTGTTATTTTTTAATCAGTTCTTTCATAAATTACAGAAACTTAATGGTTTTTATTTTTAAATTATTGAACATGATTTTTTATTTAATTAAAAAATAAAGTTGTACTGTGATTAATTAAACATGTAAGAAAGAGAAAGCAAGGTGGTTGGCGCTTATGACAGCTACTCCAACGCTCAAGTCAATAAACTAGAAAATAGGAAAAGTATAAAAAATTTACTTAGAACCCAAGAGTAGTTGTGCAAGAATTGCGTATCTTTGTCTTTGTAGTCAATATATTTTTAGATTGTAAAAAGATAGAGTTAATTATGGTATTTCCTGATAATTTAATAATGATGTGGTCGGCTAGTTGATGAGGGATCTTACCGGCTTAATTGGTCGAGGATCCCGTAATTACAAGCATGACGAAAGTCTGCTAGATTACGCTTGCTAACAATAATTTTATGTGAAGACCCGACCTCTTCAGGGGAGGGCGAGTCTTGATAAAGGACTGGATGCTACAGTGTCCGGGTCTTCCTCTCCACGGGTGAGACCGCGTATTGGCTGTTCAAACTCTTGTCACGTGGCCCTATCTCATGATGACACCTCACGGCCTACTCTGGGCGATTATTGTATAATATCAAGACTCCCCAGTTAGTCTTCAATTTTTTAGATTCGAAGGTGATAGTTGTCTTTATGATTTGGGGCACGCGGCTTGTTTAGATTGGCCTTCAAGTCTGCAGAGCAGTTTGAAATTCAAGATCTTCAAGAATCCTTTTCCTTATTTGAGAAGCCAAATCTTCAAGATGCACATTCAGATTTTGAAATTCAAATTCAGCTTGTCAAAGAAGCCAAAGAAGTCACACGTGCCACACATGCCTTGCACATTCAAAATTTGAAATTTAAAAGAAAGGCTCCACCTCATTAATGTGCAAAATATGGGCAGCCCTTGGGTAGCACGTGGGCAGCAGTTTGGACAGCCACTAGAGCATCACAAGAACCTTATAAATTCATCTCCAAGGCTGCCGCACAGCCCCTGGAGCAATTCCACTCCCATTCGGCCAAGAAGGACAGCCGCACCAAGCTTAATCTCCACCATTCGGTTCATCTTCTTTCTTTTTCTTTTTTGTTTTTAGTTTTTGTTTCAGTCATGAGAGGCTGAACCCTTTTATTTTAGTTGAAGATTGGTTGAAACTAAGGTTGTTTTATGGATTGTGAGATCTAAAAATAAACTATTTGTCTTTGGTTTGTTCAATATTCATACAATTTGGTACTTGAATCTATTATTACTTTGTTGTTTTGATCAAATTGGCCTGATTCTTGATTGCAAGGTAATTGATTGTTAGTTTGGATAATTTTTAGTCCGTAATTGCTGGAATTATTCAAACATAATAACACTTGGTGTAACAACTAAGGAATTATATAATCTAGCAACATCTCATGCGTTTGGGTAGCTAGGATTGGATCTCTCCATTTCTTAATGCAATTGACAGTTGTTTTGATGCCTAAGGCCCAAGGACGTTCCTTGACAACTTGTTGATTAGTAATTAATTAGATGACATTCCCTAATTGGTTTATGATTAAGGAGAGACATGATGGTGAGAAGCGTCTTCCATCTCCATAACTAATCTATTGAATCTATTAAGGGAAACTAAGTGTCAATGATCAATCCCAGCAACTAAAGTGAATCCAACTCTTCAACTATATCTTTCTCATATTTGATTTCTTTTTATTTCTTTTTACTATTTGCTTCTTTTATTGCTCGCAGTATTAGATTAATTGAATCAATCTCAAAACCCTCTATTTTACTCTCAGTTTATCTCGTTTCAGTTATTTGATTTCAGTTTTATCTCGTTTCAGTTTATTTCTCTTTCAGTTTATTTTTGCTTTCAGTTTTATCTCGTTTCAATTTATTTCTCCTTCAGTTTATTTTTACTTTCAGTTTTATCTCGTTTCAGTTTATTTCTTTTTCAGTTTATTTTTGCTTTTAGTTTATCTCGTTTCAGTTTACTTCTCTTTCAGTCTATTTTTGTTTCAGTTTATTCTCTTGGTCTTGATAAGGAAAATAGGTAAGTATTCAATTCCCTGTGGATTCGATCCTTTCACCGCTATCTACAGTTGTAAATTGTTGATAACTAGAAAAGTCATTTTTGACCGGTTTCGACAACCGCGAGTCAACTGCGTATCACCTAATCAGATTCTTGTCACATAATCCTATTTTACAATAACAACTCATTACTTATTTTGAGTGATTGTTGTATTACATCAATATTTAAAATTATCCAGTAATTCATTTTATAGTACTAATAATAAAATAGACAACAATGATTTGAATATGTGATAGAAATAAAATTAACTGTGTAATGTAATTTTCAAATTAAAGTATTAAATAATAATTTTTTAAAATTAAAAATAGAAATTTTCAATTAAAAAAATAATTCTAAAATTATAAAAAAAACTTATTAATTAATTTTTTAATTTTAAAAACACTTTTTAACTTTTAAAAATTTAATTAATTAATCTCTTTATTAAATTTAATTATTAAAATATTATAAAAAACTAATATTTTATATATTAAAAATTAATTAATTAATTTTTTATAAAATTGAGTGGCTAATTAATATATTTTTTAAAATTATAAAAATTAAATAATAAAATATTTAATAATTAAAATTAATAGATGAGTTAATTAATAATATTTTAAAATTTTAAAAAAATTATTATTTAATCTCTATAATTTAGAAAAATTAAATTTTTAGTCCCTAAATTTTTAAAAACACATTAAATACTTTTTACATTTTAATAATTTAACTAATTAATATTTTTATTATCAGAAACTATTAAAAATAAATAAAAAATGAAAATACCCTTAATTATTTACATTAATAACCGAAATAGTTTAAAAAATATAAAAAAAAATCCTAAACTTTCAATTTTTCTCTTTCTCTTCTCTCCAAAAATATCGCGTCCTATGTCTTATCGCACCGTGTCTCTCTTTCCCGTCTTCTTTTCTCTTCTCTGTCTATCAGTTTAGATTAGAAAATCTTTGACTACATACTGATGAAAAAACAGTTAACTTTATGACACCATTTATAATCTCATTTCCTTTTATACCATTTTTAGCCAATAACTGATAGCTCAAGTATTTAACTGAATTTTCTGAAAGAAATCTAATATCTATAACCGGAATTTAATACCAACCTAATAATACCCTTTCCGAATGAGCCAAGTTCAAGGTAAACATAAGAATATCGTTAGTCAAAAAGGTAGTGTCTATTGGAATATGGAACTTGTCATCTCAGGTGGGATTCACTCCTCCTTGATCATCAATCCTTGTACCATAAATTTGGTGCTTGTTATCATTGCTGAATGATGAGGCCATCGAAGGGTAAGCGGCGATAGTGATGAACGGTCAAAGGCAATGGGAGAAAGGGCCTAAAGAATTCGTCTTTGAGCTGATATGATTGTGATCTCAATATACTATGGTTGTGAACAAAAATAAAGAGAAATTAGATCGACAAATTGTTTGTATATGTGACATTTCCACTCCAAATAAGAGAAAATAAACGAAATTTAAGGAAAGAGGAAAAAAATTCCTAACTGTTTTTAAAATTCATGATATAAAATATGAAAATTTATATATTTTCTTGATTATCATATAAAATAATGAGTAAAAAATAAAAATATAATAAATTAAAGATTTTAATTTAATTTAAGATTTTTAAATATTATAAAAAAATTATTTTTAAAAGATAAGTTTTCTCACTTCTTATACTTATTAAAACTAATAGCACCATATATGAAAATTAATTAATTGAATTATTAAAAGGTAAGTAATATTTTAATATATTTTTAAAAATTTAGAGATTAAATATTAAATTTTTTATATTATAGAAATTAAATAATATATTTTTTAAATTTAATATATGTTTTATTTAATGTTTAAAATTTAAGATATCTTTTATTTATTTTTTAAAATTAAAAAATTAATTAATAGATTTTTTTAATATATAAATTAAATAATAAATTTAAAAAATAAAAGGAAAATTTTAAACAAAAGAAAAAGTAAAAGAAAAGAGAAAAGTCCGAAAAGAAGCGCAAGAATTACGAAGACTGCCACTATCCCTGACTTTTATCCACTTTCCTGACGTTTTGTCCCAGTCCTGTGGGCTGTGCACAGTTTTCTGTGTAGTCTCCTGCTGTGTTTCTTTCTTCAATCCTTCTCCCGCTTTTCTATTTTATGCCATCAGCTTCAAAGTTCAAACGGCGATTTTCAAGGGCTTTTTGGTCATTTCATCCTCTTAACCCCATCTCCATCAGAAACGGTTTCTTCATAACCTGAACACTGTGCTTTTGTTGCAGAGTAGTCAAGTAATGGATGACAACGGCGAAGAGAAATTGATGGCGATGGCGCGTCACATAGCCAAGACTCTTGGCCACAATGAGTCCATGGCTGATGACATTTTTCAGATATTTTCCAACTTCGACGGTAGGTTCTCTCGCGATAAGTTGTCGGAGAAAATATCTGGAGCTGCCGGTGACGATTTGAGAGACTCTGCCTCTCTCAAACAGACTCTTGATTATTTGGAACGTCAGGTATCTCAGTACGTGGTCGCCGATCACCCTATCTGGTCCGACTCTGTTGATTCTTCTGCCTTCCTCGATTCCATCGACGAATTAATCGCCACGATACGAGACTGGAATCCTATGGCGAGCGCAGATAAATCCATCAGCGCGTGTTTGGTACGTGCCGAGGACTTCATGCAGCAAGCTATGTTTCGGCTGGAGGAGGAGTTCAGGCTCTTAATGGAACGTGGTTGCGAGTCGTTTGAACTGGCAAGGCCGTATGGAAATGGCGAGTCAACGGGAAACGTATCCCTTGACTCCGATGATGACGACGAAGAAGCAATCATCACCAATGGTGAGGACCACAATCAGATTCCTGTGGCGCAACCGCTTACCCATTACAATATTTTGATCGACGCGCTTCCATCGGGGACGATCAACGACCTTCATGAAATTGCTAAGCGCATGGTGGCCGCCGGTTTTGGCAAAGAGTGCTCACACGTGTACAGTAGTTGCAGGAGAGAGTTCTTGGAAGAAAGCATGTCGAGGTTGGGGATGCAGAAATTGAGTATGGAAGAAGTTCAAAGAATGCCATGGCAAGACCTTGAGGACGAAATAGATAAGTGGATTAAAGCAGCGAATGTGGCGCTTCGTATCCTCTTCCCAAGCGAACGTCGGCTATGCGATCGCGTGTTTTTTGGGTTCTCATCTGCAGCTGATTTATCGTTTATGGAGGTGTGTCGGGGATCCATGGTTCAGATTCTGAACTTCGCTGACGCAGTGGCTATTGGAAGCCGGTCGCCGGAGCGGTTGTTTAAGCTTCTGGATTTTTTTGAGACATTGAGAGACTTAATGCCAGATTTTGAGTCTAATTTCTCTGATCAATACTGTTTAGTTCTTCGGAATGATGCCGTTGCAATATGGAAGAGGTTAGGAGAGGCAATAAGAGGAATATTTATGGAGCTGCAGAATTTGATACGTCGTGACCCAGCCAAGGCTCCCGTGCCTCGTGGTGGGCTACATCCCATTACACGGTACGTGATGAATTATCTACGTGCTGCCTGTCGATCCAGTCAGACGCTTGAACAAGTTTTTGAGGAGAACGTTAAGCTCATTCCTTCTGAGGATTCGTCTTCCTCATTATCAGTTCAAATTGCATGGATTATGGAGCTATTAGAGAGTAATTTACAGATGAAGTCGAAGATTTATGGTGACTCTGCCTTATGCTCCCTTTTCATGATGAATAATGGAAGGTATATTGTCCAAAAGGTCAATGACAGCCAATTGGGCTCTCTTCTGGGTGATGATTGGATTAGGAAACACACTGCAAAAATCAAGCAATTTCAAATGAGTTATCAGCGAAGCTCGTGGAATAAGGTTTTGGGAATTTTGAGAGCAGATAATGGCCCTGCAGCTCCCAATGTTGGAGGGAACTCATTGTCTATGAAAGAAAAGATGATGTTCTTTAATTCCCACTTTGAGGAGACTTGCAAAACTCAATCCCACTGGATCATATTTGATGAGCAGCTAAGAAAGGAGTTGAGGATCTCTTTGGCCAACCTCTTGCTACCAGCATATGTAAACTTTATTAGACGGTTCCAGAATTCACCAGAACTTGGGAAGCGTGCTGACAAGTATATTAAGTACACTCTGAAAGACATAGAAGCCCACATTAATGTTTTGTTTCAGGGAGGTAGTGAATCAGCTGGAAGCGGAAAATAAAGGTAAGCTGCTGTTAATTAACGTATTTGAACGTCTGAATTTTCATATGGAATGCATATAGTGGAAGTTTAATATTTCTTTATTTTGCGATTCCTCATTTGTGAACGAAAATTTACAGATAGTTACCATGTGCAGTCAGCCCATTATCCTACTTCAGAGATGAATTATAGTTTTTGTTTTATGCCGTCTATGTTCAATGCTAATGCTAATTGGATTTAGTTATCCAGAAGGATCAATATCTCGTTTTGCATAATCATCAGATGCTTAGGTAATAGTAGAGAGACATGCCACTTGTCAAGTCCTCCTTAAAACACTCTAATGGACAAAGTGGATATGTTAAGCTTGCCTATCACAGATTATTTTGCTACATTATGGAAAGAAAATTAAGTTTTCAGCAAACGTTAGTTAACTGAATTTTTGAATAAACAACAAATGCCTATTGTGGTATATCGTTATTGTATTTTCCAATTGTAATGTATTATTGCATAGTTAAAATATTCTAGTAGAGAAGCAACACATGGAAAATCAGTGGTCATTAAGATAGTTGACATTGCTTTGCGAAATTCATGTTTGAAATTATGGAGAAATGAAGGTTGATAGAATCTTTTGTGAAGAATATTTGGGAATGGGAATTAGATTTCTAAAATTGATTTTTGTTGTATAATTCAGTGGTAGGCTTGCAGAGGAAGGATGGGATTAATTTGATAGCAGAGGGGTCTATGAATTAAGGTGAAATCTTGATCATGCAATGGCTAGTAAAAGCATGCAATGCACCTAAGGTTGCATTCTTCGCTTAGGAATCCTTTAGGAGAAAATTTGGATCAAGACAATCTCTAAAATGTGAATTTACTTGGTGAATTGATGATTTTTATGTAAATGTGATGTAGAAACAGTTTATTGATCTTTAACTCTTTCAATAACAAGAGATGGAAGTCCAGCCAAGAATTTCTCTTTTCAAAAATCATACTGATTATCTTTTCTGGTAAAGATCAGGGTAAAGAAGGTATTCTTGTACCATTTGAAATGAGACAAGTTTGGGCATTTCAAATTCATTAATTGCTCTTGTGACCGGTCCATATATATACTGGCTGGTCCAACAAAATGTACTCCTATAGTATATAATAGAGTGTTAATGCTGTCTTGCACTATATTAGTGCATTTTTATTTTACTGCATTAAATATCTGCATTTTTCCTTCATTTGATATTGAGAAGTCCCTCCATCCTTTAAGTTGTCTTGTAAAGCATGCAATTAAGGCTTTTGCAACAGTTGGATCATTATTGCCTTTTGCTTGTGAAGCTGTCACATACATAGTCATCTATTGGAGGACATTTTTAATCTGATAATCAAATAATCCATTATATTCCATTCAACATTCAACAGTAGAGGAGCCATCATACTGGACGAAGTTGTAATTTGTGTCCTCATATTGTAAGTTCACAGGGGAAAGCCTTGGATAATAAGGCTTAACTTCTACTATTGTCTGTGGTTTAGGATACATTATCCTATTAATCTGATTAGAATCTGATGTTGTAAGCATAGATTTTATTTGATTTATGTATTCTTCATTTTCCTCTTGAATTAGAAGAGTCTATCTTAAACTGTTCTGGTTCAATAGTTAGTGGAACAATAGATTTCTATTTCGAATCTCTTCCTATACCCAACTCTGGCAGTCTTTTAGTTAACTCATCAATTATCTCGGTATGGTCTCTGGCTAGTTTTAAGTCTAGATTCACAAACTCCATGGGTTTAAATAGAACTCTCTTTTCTAGATTCTAACTAGAAGTTTTTTCTTTTTCCATTTTAGGAATGTCGTTTTAAGCTTTGAAACTTGGCTTTCGACTCTACTAAGTTGTTGACCAATAGTATGAAGGCTTAGGTTTGTAAAGTTTTATTGCTGAATTATTGATATGTCTTTTCCTTCTTGAGCAAAAGGAGTGTATTCAATATATGATGAATTCAATATTTTATAGGAGACATTAGCGAGAGGAGGATGAACACTTTTTACTTTTTCTTCCTTGCTCGTAATAAAATTTTTATATATCGATTTAAGGGTGTTGAGGAAAACTGTATCATCAAAATCAGTAAACTTTTTTCTTTTTAGGGAAAGACAATATTTTAAGAATTCAGGAAAAGTTTGTCTTTCCTTTTGCTTATAGGCTTCAAATCTTTTTAGCCAAAACTTTTGTTCATTCTTAGAAAAATTAAGACAAAACCATTTATTAAATGATGTTTGTCTTTTTTTTTTCTTTCTTTTTTTTTTCCTAATACCATTATTTTAAATAGTCTAAAAGCAACATTTTCTTTGTCATAGCCCATATTTGAAGGAATAGGGCTTTCTGGGCTTTTCTTTTCATAAACTAATTGAACAATTTTTTTCTTTTGTCTTATGTATTCCACTTACCGAATTGTTCTGATTAAGAGGCTCTAATAAAGATATTGATGACCTAGGTGGTAAGGGTTCAGAAGCTATGGATGACTTCGAAAACGATCTTCTCGCATTGATAATGCTCCTATTTCTAGCAAAAGAGATTGCTACTATTTCTTCATCGATTTCAATTATAGACTGCAGCGAAGTAGAATCCTCCTTTTTAGGAGGTACTACTTCCTCGAAAATCTAATTTTTAGATAGATTAACCTGATCCCACTGTATAGATTTTGGAATCACAAGATTTTCTCTAAACAAATTATCACAAATAAGGTAGTAATTCCTTTGGGAGTAATCAACTTAGTTGCTTCTTCCCTTAAATTAAGTATTACTGTGTTCATTACTTTATAATGAATCCTATAAATTAGGATTATGTTTTCAGATTAGACATCGTATCATAATAAGAGATTTTGATATCCAATGATAATGCCTTCATTATGTGTGGATCTGTCAAAGATAGAGTGAGATTTAGATAACAAGAGAAATAGATAGGTACATCACTTAAAAAAGATTCTATAACTCCTAATAAAGAGTCATTAAACTTATTATGCATTTATCTCTTACACAAAGTATAGCTGAGGTATTTAAACCTAGCATAGTTGCAGGTTTTAATGCAACTTGTACCATTCCCACATGATGAAATAAATACTTTTCTCGATGTTTCTCTATGAGCTCTTTGGAAAATAAGCTCAATGACTGAAATCTTTCATGGATAGGTGTTGTTTATTCTACAATTTTCACGACATAATACAATTTCAATACAAAGTTGGACTATGATTTATAGATGAGATTAGCAAAAATAGATAGTTATTTGAATAACTGAAAATTTCTTTGTTTTTTGATATTTTCTTTTCACTGGTACTTTCTCTTGAATTAGTACTCCTAGAGAGATTAGAAAAGTTTTCAAATAATCTATCCATAAATCTGGATCACTATTAACGATTTACTCTTAAAGTCTTCAAGCGATTTCGTTGTTGCAGTAACAGTGAATACGCGACTTGGATTTCACTAGACTCTATGGATAGACTTTCTCCATCAAAGCTCTTATACCAATTGGGGAAGCTAGCGCAAAATTCTTAGATTAAAAATTATTATCTCTAATTAAACTATTTAAGAACTTAATAATAATTTTAAATAAAGCTAAAGTTTTCTGATGCTCTCTACAATTACAATAATGATTATGAGTTTCTAGATGATTCTCAAATAATTTAAATTATTCACTTACTAATTTTCTTTTAAAAACTAAACTTCTCGCTTACTAGTAATATCTATTAAAAGTAGTTTTTGCACAAGATCATTAATACAACTAGATTAATCGTTCGGATGCAGTCTCCAACCGGTTGGTTTGATTTTAGAAAGTGGGATGTCTACAGATAATGTATTGGAATAGTATACCCAATAATCAAATTTTCTAGAAGGTTCTCCTAGTAAATCTTTTATTAGAATATTTTCCTGTTCAGCTAACTGCCGCTCAAGATCAATTCGAAATTGCTGAATTTTCTCGAACAAACTTTATCTATTGCTCTTTCAAGTTGCTTTTGAACCATAAACTTGAAAAACTTTATTGATAATAGAAATTGTACACACTGCAAATACTTACAATATGACAAAAACTCATAAATATGGAAAACACATTTAATACAAGAACTCACGAATATGGAAAGCACATTTAAAACACACTCGGAAGGAAAGACTAGCCACTCATTTACATTACATAGCTATTTATACTGGTGGAAGGAATCTTTTGGCTATCACGGCTTACGTCATTGCTTTTGTTATCATTTTAGAGACCATTTAGTTGAGTGCTCAGGAAATCTTTCAATAGATGAGGATAACATGTCAGAACAATTATTTATGGATAATCAGGACCCTTATGAATTATGAAGGGTACTGAAAGATTTTCTAATAATTCTACTAAATAGTCCCTAAAATGATGACAAAAGTAATGACGTAACCCGTGATGACCAAAAGATTCATTCCACTAGTATAAATAACTATGTAATGTAAATGAGTGGCAAGTCTTTCCTTTCGAATATGTTTTGAGTGTGCTTTTCATATTGTTATAGATTATAGGAAGTAAATATATTAATATAGGAAGTAAATATTGATAAATGGGTTAGTTGCTTAATCTGTATAATCATAGACTTGATTTTCCTTCCTGTTTAGATACCGTCTTTTATATATAAATAGGTCATAATCTTTATTATGAAATACAACAACAAAGGATTATATTTCTACACATATTCATGAGTTCTTGTATTGAGTGTGCTTTCTATATTTGTGAGTTCTTGTAATATTGGAAGTGTTTACAATTTCTATTATCAATAAAATTTTTCAAGTTTATGATCCAAAAGCAACTTGAAAGAGCAATAGATAAAGTTTATACTCAAATAGATGAATTGGATAAGAAATTTCGCAATTTCGAATTGATCTTGAGTGTTAGTTAGTTGAGCAGGAAATATTCCAATAAAAGATTTACTAGGAGAACCTTATGGAAATTTTGATTATTGGATATACTATTTCAAGCCATTGTTTGCAGACATCTCACTTTCTGAAATTAAGCCAACCGGTTGAAGACTGCACCCGGACGATCAAGACGAAACTATAAGATTTTTATGTATATATGTCTAGTTTTATTAATGACATGTGCAAAAATTACTTTTAATAGATCTTACTAGTAAGTTAGAAGTATTAGTTTTTCAAAGAGAATTAGCAAGTGAAGGGTCTGATTTACTGGGATAACCTTTTGGAAATTTTGATTATTGGGTATACTATTTCAAACCATTGTTTGCAGACATCTCACTTTCTGAAATCAAGTCAACCGGTTGGAGACTGCATCCGGACGATCAAGACGAAACTATAAGATTTTTATGTATATATGTCTAGTTTTACTAATGATCATGTGCAAAAATTACTTTTAATAGATTTTACTAGTAAACTAAAAGTATTAGTTTTTCAAAGAGAATTAGCAAGTGAAGAGTCTGATCTACTCGGAGAACCTTTTGGAAATTTTGATTATTGGGTATACTATTTCAAACCATCGTTTGCAGACATCTCACTTTTTGAAATTAAGCCAACCGGTTGGAGACTGCACCCGGACGATCAAGACGAAACTATAAGATTTTTATGTATATATGTCTAGTTTTACTAATGATCATGTGCAAAAATTACTTTTAATAGATCTTACTAGTAAGCTAGAAGTATTAGTTTTTAAAAGAGAATTAGTAAGTGAAGGGTTTGAATTATTTGAGAATTATTTAAAAACTCAAAATCAGTATTGTGATTGCAGATAGTATCAGAGAACTTTAGCTTTGTTTAGTATTATTATTAGGTTCTTAGATAGTTTAATTAGATATAATAATTTTTAATCTAATAATTTTGCGTTAGCTTCTCCAATTAGTATCGAGCCTTGTTGGAGAAAATCTATCCACAGAGTCTAGTAAAACCCTCATTTAAAAACTTATAATCAGTATTGTGATTGTAGATGGTATCAGAGAACTTTAGCTTTGTTGAGTATTATTATTAGGTTCTTAAATAGTTTAATTAGAGATAATAATTTTTAATTTAAGAATTTTGCGTTAGCTTTTTCAATTAGTATCGAGTCTTGTTGGAGAAAGTCCATCCACAGAGTCTAGTAAAACCCAAGTAGCGTATCTATTGTTGCCGCAACAATGAAATCACTTGAAGGTTTTAGAAGTAAATCGTTGATAGTGATCTAGATTTATTGATAGATTTTGAAAACTTTTCTAGTCTCTCTAGGAGTGCTAGTTCAAGAGGAAGTACCAATGGAAAGAAAACCCTACTCCTTCAAATATGCGCTATTACAAAGAAAGTGTTGTTTCTAGACCATTTAAAATAATGGTATTGAAAAGGAAAGAAACACCATTTAATAAATAATTGTCTTAATTTTTTTAAGAATGAACAAAAGATTTAAAGCTTATAATCCAAAGGAAGGGACTAAAACTTTTCCTGAATTATTAAAACGTTGTCTTTCCTTAAAAGGAAAAAAGTTTTCTAATTTTGATGATACAGATTTCCTCAACGCCATTGAATCGGCATATAAGAATTTTAATAGGAGTAAGGAAAAATTGTAAAAGGTGTGCATTATCCTTTCACTGATATCTCCTATCAAATATTAGATTCATCATATGTTGAATGCACTCCTTTTGCTCAAGAAAGGAAAGACAGATCAATAGTTCTGCAACAAAATTTTACAAATCTAAGCTTTCATACTATTGCTCAACAATATAGTAGAGTTGAAAGGTTGCATTCTTCACTAAGGAATCCTTTAGGAGAAAATTTGGAACAAGACAATCTCTAAAATGTGAATTTACTCGGTGAATTGATGATTTTTATGTAAATATGATGCAGAAACAGTTTATGTTGTGTGTGGAGGAAGCTATAGGAAATGGCTCTAACTAGTTAGGAAGTATTGCTGGATTGAAGGAGCTTTTAAACACACACACATGAAAAAGAAAGGAAGAATAAGTTCTAAGTTGATCCCTCTTGGTATCCTTTTGATTAGTTTAGAGGGAATGAAGAAGGAAGTTTGAGGGAGAAGAAAAGCTATCTTTGTCATAGTCGGCTCTTAAATGGTCAGTGTTTTGAGTTATCTCTGCTTCTATAATTGAACTGATGTACTTGGATTGCACTTGGTACAAAATTTAATTTGTAATTATTTGAAGTTATCACTTATTGGTGATGCATATGGCTGTAAGGTTTGTAATATTATATAATCATCTTTGAAAAGGTTGATGTTTGATAAGATTAGCATTATTATATCACATCACATACAAGACAATCAGGTTTAAGAAGAAATTATTAAGAGGAAGAGCTGTTATAAAGGACGAGTATGGGTTGTTCTAATTGCATGGAGAACTAATAAGTTAAGATTTAGCAAGTGAGCTGGAATTTGTTAGAGGAAGTTGAAATGGTCAGAAAAATTACATTTGAGGGAATAAGCTTTATGACTAGCATCTATGTCAATAAAGCGAGCTTATTCAAGGATTACCAAGGTTATTTTTCTCTCCTATTATTATTATCATCTATCTCTACTTTCATCTGTTTCATTCTAACTCTACACTGGCAGACTTGTCAGTGTTCTGTAACCCTAACATTTGGTACCTTGGCAAGGTGGAGGAGTGGGCATTGCGTGATTCCAACTCCATTTGGATTGCTATTCCTCCAATTTCACGTGTCGAAGTTCTGTTTTGGGTTTCTGTTCTAAATTGCTTCTATAATCTTCTCTTATCCATTCTCTGTTGTTGCTCAATATCTTTTTCTCAATCTTGCTTTCCTTTTTTTTTTTTCCTTTTTTTTTTCCGCCTTTTTTCCTCCAAATGTTTAATTTTTCGGCCTATTTGTATGAAAAAATTCAAAATATTTTGTTATTTTATAATTTAATTGAAAATTTTAAAAATTAATAAAATTGTCTAAAATTACAAATTTTATTATAATTATATTCAAATTTAAAATTTAAATTAAGGTGAGCTTTAAGTGTGTTTGTGACATAATAAGATGATGTGTATTATTTTATTATATTTATATTTCACAGATAAATGCTATATATACAAAATATAAAATTAAAAAATATAAAATTTTTAGTTATTTTGTAATTTAATTTAAAATTTTAAAAATTGATGTAATTTAATACAAAATCTTTAAATTTATTTGATTCATCCTTGTTTGACCTAATGTAAAAAATTATAATTATAATTTTTTTCTATTTGTCACTAGTTTCAATAAAAATTATAACAATTTGCATATTTATTAATTTTTTATTTTTTAAATACTTTAAAGTGTTTACTATAATAAATTTTACTATATTTATTATAAAACATCATATGATTATAATAAAAAAAAATAGAAATTATAGTTCTGCTGTTCACAATTGTATTACTAATTTTCTGTTATAGTTTAATAGGGTTACGAGGCAAATATTTGATAAGTTGGTATTCGGTTTCATCAAAGAAAAAAAAGACTTGGACACCGTTATACCCGATTCTTCATCAAAACTCACTCTCTCATGAAGAGGTTGAGCTTTCACATGAAATTATCGGACACAATTTAGTATAATCCTGTTATCCCTGTAATCATAGGATTACTCAGTTAACCCGGCGGGATTTTTTATCAATAATCAGCCACATCATCGAATTATTAGGAAATTTTATATTTAACTCAATCCTTTTACAATATAAAAGCCAACGATCATAGAGACAAAAATATGCAATTTTCTTATACAACTATGTTTAAGTTCTATTTTACTTTATTCTCCAGTTTACTGATTTGATTGTTTGAGTGGTTGTCGTGGGCATCTACCACCTTACGTTCTCTTTCTTACATAATTGCCTAATCACAGGATAGCTATACTCTCTGCCGTATTATTTGGTTTTGCTGCAGGGAGATCCACTAAGTCCTTTCTGTTCATTTGAATTAAAATCGGTTTCTTATTCATTCTCTTTGAGAAGAAACCTCTCCTCTCTTGAAATGGTTGGGGTTGTACGTGTCGTTGCAGGATCTAGTGATAACAAAAAGAAAAATAAGCATGTGACAAAAGACATCCTGTCAGGTGAACCTGTGGATGCTAATTTCCAAAAGACAAAGGTGTCAGTTAGAGTCGATCCTCAAGGCGCGAGGCCAGGTGTAAGTCTCATGTTTCTCTAAGGCATTCCATGCTCAAAAAAATGAGAGTCCGCTAGGCCATATGTTTAGATATTAATTTTATTTCGTGAAAAATTCTCCAAATTATATTATGACCGCTAATCGAGTGAACTTGCCTTAGCTTCTTTTTAGGCAAAAAATGGTGATTCCTAAGTTCTTGGGTTGGTGGGTGATAACCCTTTAGCCAAGTGATTATTTAAGCTGTCAGCGGATGAAGTTACGAGACAAATGCGGAACATACGAGCGTCTAGTGAAATTAATGACGAGATATGCAAAATAGGTATATTTTCATTACAAAATATTACAGGAGAGGAGGGAGGTCTTCAGTTTAATAAATATTTCCTATATCTATTACATTATTACCAAAGACCCGGGTAGTGGGGTTCTCCTCAGCTTGTCTCCCTCTATTTTGCTCGACCTCCTTCAGGAAGATATTGCCTATCTAGGTAAAGCCTTATGAAGGGGACCGTTCGCTAATGGCATTTCTAGTCTGGCTCTCAGAATCAATCTTGCATAATTCAACTCCCTCTCCAAAACTTTCGGCGCCGAAAATCAATTGAGAGGCTAACTCTATGGCCAGTACAAAGTCCCTTCACAAGTTTAATATAGCCAAGCTGATTACAATTCTCAACCAATATGCAGAGCTGGACAATATGCACCTTCACCACTTTTGCACCTTCATGAAGACTTACCTTCAGCTGCTCTTTGTAGATCATGGTGGTATCCCCAGCACAAGTCTGATTATCCACAGAAGTGAGAATAGGGTTGTCAAAGGAAGAGTCGGAGGTGGAATCTCCACTAGAAGAAGAAAAAGAAAAGAAAGTGTCCTGTTCATTTCTATAAAAAGAAAATCAAACAAAGGAAAAGGAGCGCTTAGGACTCTCGTAGATATCAATTATAAGCAAAAGTAAAGAAGAAGGTTTTTATGCAGTGGTATAGCCGGTAAAATTTTGAATACGACTCGAGAAATAAGACAATTATCATTTATGGGCAAATGTAGGTAAAACGATGCAAGCAGGGAAGACCAATTCAATTGTGTCACGTGTCCCAGACTAAAAAGATAAACCTTCACCTTCGAATCTGGAGAATCGACTATTGGCGGGGACCTCTGATACTACACAAGAATCACCTAAAGTGAGTCATGAGTTGTCACTACAAAATAAAGCTATGTGGTAAACATCTAATAATTTGGTACCCGATCCATCCGAGAGAAGGAAGATCTAGACATCGTCATGCCCGGTTCTTCACCAAGACTCGCCCTCTTCTTAAAAGGTCGAGTCTTTACATGAAGTTACCATTAACAAGCTCAATCTGGCATAATCTTATTATACTTGTAATCACGGAATCACCGATCAGTTAATCCGGCGGGATCCCTTATCAGAAAATGTTATATTTAATTTTATTTTTTTACAGTATAAAAGCCAACAATTATAGAGATAAAAGTACGAAATTCTCTTATGCAATTACTCTCAAGTTCTATATTCGCTCTATTCTCCAGTTTATTGAGCGTTGGAGTGGCTATAGGTCGTGGGTATCTACCATCTCACATTTTCTTTCTTGTAAGATTGATCAATCACAGCATAGTTCTACTCTCTACCGCATCATATAAATCAACATTTGGAGGCACATGTAGAGATATTTCGTTAAGAGTAGACATGATTAAAACCCCAAAGCATTAAGTGAATCAAAACTAAAAAAATAGAAAGAAGTTCTATTATAGTTTCTTGCACCAAACAGATAGAAATAAAATATAATAATAGGATTTTAGAAATTTAGTAGTGAAAAATGATAAATTTAAGAATTTTGAGTTTGAATTATATTAATTTTAAAATTTTAGATTAAATTACAAAATAATTAAAAATTCTAAATTTTTTGTATCAATAGCATTTATCTACATAGCATGTAAGTATAATAAAATGATCCATATTATTTAGCTCCGTTAAAATGGCACTCTCTGATTCAAGTTTTAAGTTTGGATATAGTTGTAATTTATAATTTTGAATAATTTTATAGATTTTTAAAGTTTGAGATTAAATTACAAAATAATGAAAAGTTTTGAATTTTTCATTTACAATTTTTCTCCAATCTCAATTTTGTCCAAATTAATTGAAAATTTCTTTTCAACCTTAATTTAATCCCAAAACAAAATTTTCTTGGCCAAGTTTTTAATTTATCAACTTAGATAAAAAATTAATAAGCTCAGTTTTATGTGTTTTAGGTTAATTTTTTTTATTTAGTTTAAAATATGAAAAACTCATGTTCTTGATTTATTCTCGATTCTTGATTGTGAAATAATATGCATATATCAATGGGCGGCAAAACTAGTTTCAAAACATATATATATTATGCAGTTAACTTAGGCGGTAGAATAAGCGCGGTAGCATAAGCCATTCAATACATTTGAAAAAAGTTAACTTGGAAATTTTATAATATAAGGTTTAATTGCTACTAATTGGCCATAACATATAATCTATGGGAAAAACAACTGGTTTGAAGCAGTTTAAGTTAATGGCTAACATATTTTGTTCTTTAAGCTAGTTGTGGATGCCCTCATTTGTAATATTTTCCAAGCTGGTTAATGCTGGTACTATGTCTTGGTATATGGTTAGTATTGGTTATAGACATATAATTTTTTACCAAGTGTAAATGCACATCTAAGACTATCTTAGCTCCAACACTTGTGAAGTGATGGGTCAACCATCCTGATAAGAAATGAAGGAATTCCCTTTCCTTGTAGAATTAAGTCACCTTCTTCCCTATTTAGCTGTTCTTTTCTCTCAAAATTCTAAGGACTAATTCCTCACTATTTTGTTGCTCCAATACCTCTTCATTGGCAGCTAAATTATTGTTTCAGCCTTCCAAAAAACATAAGAAACAAACTTAGGTCGGCCAAGCACTTTTATTGCCGCAAACCGCTTAGCAAGAAGCCACTTTGCCTCTTCTTTTTTTCTTTGGTTTTCTGTTTTTTATTGGCAAATCAAGGTAAAGTTTTATCAAATTAATAAAAATGTAGCATATGAACATCTTTCTATGCTCCCTTTAAATTGTTTTGCTTGTTTGGTACCTCTCCAAACTATTTTTTGGTATAAGTTTTCATAGCAACACAAATTATGTACATATTCAGTGCAAACTAATCATTTCTGTTCGAGTGCTAATGCATAGACAATAGTTTTCAAAAATAAAAATTATTGAATTTTTCATGAAATTATCTATAATTTTCATAAGTTGCTACAATATGATTTTTATATAAAAAGATATGATTTTTTAAAATCTAAATGCAATCAAGGTTAATTTGTATGGTTCCATCATAAGACATGACTTCACTAATTAATAAATCGACTTTCAGAACATTAAATCAAGTGATTTTAAGTCTAAATTCAAGTTTGAGAAGTAAAAGAATACTTTTTGCCATTCAATTTTTCACATTCGGACTTTTAGATTTATGTCAAATTAATATAAAATCCGCATTCAAAATCTTCTACTGTGAGGAACAACTGATTTTTACTTTTTTTTTTCTCCATATTTTAGTTCAATTTCTTCAATTTAATTCTGGAAATTTTCATATTTTCTGAGCTTGTTTGCTTTTTTTTTTTCCCCCGAAATTAACAAAAGTTGATTTAATGCCAAAATCTGAAAAATCAGAGAACTAAGGTGGCAGTAACACAATTTTGTATTCGCTATATTTTTCTCGTTTTTTCTGTCATGTTTTCTTACATTAATATTTATTTTATTGTATTAACATGTTATTTTTGTGTTAGGATGAATTCAAGGTGGTGGCTAAGATTTCCTCATGATTTGGCTGAAATTCTCTAAGTTAGGTAGGGATGCCTTTCCTTTTCTTGTTTGACATGGATTACCTATTTGGCTTGACTTCTTTTAGGAATTTTTATTTGTTGACCGTTTTAAATATTTCATTTATTTTCTTTTAATTTTTTTTTATTTAGTTATGAAAGATGTGGTTTGAATTTTGAATGCATAAAAAAGAAAGGAATTGCAAGCTTAGCCGAATAGCTTTCTTCCTTAACAAGGCCTAATATGAAATCCCCTTTGCATCAAGTTTTGCCTCTTTGGGAGAGTCTTTTGGCCCATCTTAGAGAGCTCATGGAGCCCATGAAGGAGTCTAAGCACATGTGGAGTCCATGAGCCAAAGCCACAAAGCTCATTGCATGGGGTATTACGTAATTTTATTAGTTATAGGTTTCTCTGGGATTGTAGGTTTTTTTTTTTAATTTTTTTTTTTCTAACTTTGGTTGTAGGATGATTGTAATGATTAGCCAATTTTGTGTGTTTTTTTTTTTTATGTGTATCGCTTTCCGCATTAAAAATCATTTAATTGAACTTAATAAGCTAATTAGGATCACTAGAGAAAAATAAAATAAAAAATTTACTTTTTAATATTTGATATTTTAAAAAATAAAAGATTAATAATTTTATATATAATAGTGTTTAATGAGATTTTTAAGAGTCTTAAAAGTTATTTTTTTTAAAAAAAAATATTTTTCTTAAAATTGATTTAATTTTTTTATTAAGAAAATATTTTTTTATGTACTAATTTCTTAAGTATTTTAAATGTAAAACAATGTGAAAAATATTTTTATAACAATATTTTATATAAAAGAAATAGAGGCTTAATATTCATTTAAAAAATAAAATTTATTAATTTTAAAAATAAATTAGTAATATAGTAATATAAATAGATGGTGTATTAAAAAAATAATATAAAATTATTATTTTTAACTATATTAGCTATATTTAAAATTTAAATATACATGTGTTTATAATGAATTAATCCATGATCTGATTCGATATTAAATTTATTAAATCCACCAGTGTCCAATTTGATGCGGTTTTCACAACCATACTTTTTTCCACGTTGGAGTTTATATTAGAAGCAGTTACTCCGTTCCACGGGGAAATTTTAGCGACGAGAAAAATTTTATTAAGCCAGTCAGTTCTCACTTATTACTATTATTAGGGTTAGCAGTATTTGGTTCAAATCGAAAAAATCAATCGAATTGAATCGATTGGTTTTTTATATATTTCAATTCGGTTCGATTTTTAATTTCAAAAATTTTAATTATTTCGGTTTGGTTCAGTTTTGGTCAGAAAAAAACCGAAAAAATTGAACCGAACCGATTAGTGATAATAATATGTTTTTTTTTAATAATATAGAGAAATTAAATCATATTAAAATTAAAATATTTTAATTAAATTTTAATTTAATTTCTGACTAAAATCTGTTCGGTTCGGTTTTTATAAATACTAAAATTTCGATTTTCAATTTATTCGATTCAGTTCGATTTTAAATCGAACTGTCCGAATGCCCACCCTAACTATTATTGTGATAGTTTAATAATTATAAAGATATTTTGCGAGATGAAGTGATGAAATGTATTTAGGGTTATTCTTTAATAGCAGAAACTCATGCCATACTTGAATTTTTTCAGTTAGCTTTAACTAGAGGATTATAATTCTTTTTATTCATATCATTAACTCAAAAATTTTGTTTATAGTATTAATTAATATTATTTTTTTTAATTTTTTGATATTATTACTAGTATTGTAGTTATCTCTTTTTTTTTCTTCACTCTTAGTTAATCTTTCTTTTAAACTTATATATTGAAAAAATAATAAAATTGTTGATATAATTATCAAATTTTATTTTAAAAAATATTTTACCGTTTGACTAACTTGTGGCTAACTATTTAAAATTAATCTCGCTGTTGGGTTGTGCTGCTGTGAAATAATGCAAGGAAAAAAACAATATCACCACAACAATTTGCCGACCATATTTCCCAATAAACCATTTCTTTTTTACAAGTTAGAATCTTCCTAGAGTTTCAGCCTTATTTATATGTCGGATTTTAGTAAAAATTATAATTTAATTATAGAAATTAAATTTTATAAAATATTTTTTTTATAATATCCCACATAAAAAAATAAAAAACAGTCTTATTTATGTGGTGGATCTTAGTAAAAATTATAATTTAATTATAAAAATTAAATTTTATAAAATATATTTTTTTATAATATCACACGTTAAAAAAGATTAAAAAAACCAGTAAATAGCGTTATTGAATACCTTAGAATCCATTTTGCATTTAATGAACGAGAAACTAATTGCAAATGCCAACTTAACACTCTCGAATAAGGCATGAGTTTTACCTATAGGAGACAAAGAGCAATGCACCTTCTTAGTGATAGTCTACATTGGCATGCTTACACTATTATTGGCAAATCACAACAATAACTACTTATGAAGACTCTTTTATATCATGTCATAGTTAAGTTTAATACTCTTTTATATCAAATTACAACAATATACCTTCTTAGTGATAGCCTACATTGGCATACTTACACTATTAGTGGCAAATCACAACAATAACTACTTATGAAGACTCTTTTATATCATGTCCCAGTCAAAAGACTTGGCCACATATTCATTTGATGAATTGATGGGATCCCTGCAATCTCATGAAGTGATATTATACAAATCAGATGAAAAGAATGAAGAGAAAGCCTTTCATATAAAAGGTGAAGTAGCTAGTAGAGGACATGGAAAAAGAGGATACAGAGGCAGAGGAGGTCATGGTAGAAACGATCGTGGTAGAGGCAATGGGCAAAGAAATGAGCAGCATGAACAAAAACAAAGAATCAGGGAACTAGCAGAAGCAGTATTGAATGTTATTACTACAAAAAATATGGGCATGTAAAAGCAGATTGCTGGAAATGAAATCAGCAAGCTAATTATGCAGAAGAGGAAGAGGAGACCAAGTTGTTCATGGCTTATGAAGATAGCAGAATAACTTCAAGTGATATTTGATTTTTAGACAGTAGATGCTCAATCACATGACCGTTAGAAAGTTAGTGTTCAAAGAGCACTACAAGAATTTTAAAAATTACCAACAAAAATTTCCGTTGGTAAACATTGATATTCCGTTAGTGAATAATTTCACTAACAGATCTGTGACAGATTCATTTTGTTGGGAAAAACCTCGTTGGTAAATTATTCATTGACGGAATTTGTATCCGTTAGTGTCACTAACGGATTACCAATGGAAATGTCCGTTAGTGACACTAACGGAATTTGCGTTAGTAATCCATTAGTGAATACAAAATGACGTTGTTTTCCTTTGCGACGGACATGGATCCGTTAGTGACACCAACGGAAATTCCATTGGTAAATCATAAAATTGCAAAATCATTCCTATATTTTTATACATTATGCACATGTACCTGTACCCTATACATTCATATACATCCATCATCATCCTGGACATTATTAAACTATAATCGTAAAAAACTAAATCAATCATTAAAATATATTTAAAACTTAAAGATTTTGTACTAGAATTATAATTTGAAATAAAAATTACCAACTGGTCATAACAAAAGATACATACTAAATTAAACTAGCAAGCTCATCATCTGCATCATCATCACTGTCTATATGATGATCACCAATGACAGGGGCATCATCATGCCGTTGTTGTGGAGACGGAGCTGGAGGTGCCCTAGGAGCAAATGTCTAAGTGAATGTCCCAATACCCTGTTGTGCCATCATCTTATGCATAAACACCTGTAACTCGTCCAGCACTGTGGTAATTCGACTATTTTCTGTCTCTAGCCGATCAATTTTATTCTGCATCCTGTTCATTGCTTCAATTGTAGGAGGATCCACTGGGGGTGCAGACGTGTATGAAGTAGAATAATGAGATGGCTCATGAAAATATGCTGAAGCCTGGGACCCTAATCCATAAACTCAACTCTTTTTCTGCCCTCCAATCGCTTCGTAGTAAAGCTGGGCCTCATTTATGGGCGTCTGCTCATTGCTTCTCTCCTGTTGCTGTGTTGCTGCCTCCTTCAGTTGTACGTATTTATCCTGCATTATAAATTTCAAATAACGTATTAGTAAAATGATTTAAGTACATCAAAATTGTTTATAACTACATTTATTATCAACTTACATAAATAGCTTTTGACCTAGTATCAACAAACTCCTCCGTCCCCTTTCTTTTATGTGTGGCCTCGAAAAGCTCATGAGGATGTGGTTCTCTACCTAGTCTTTCTCTCTGTTATCAATTATAAGAAGGATAGCAATTAGTATAAAAAAATATTTATAAGAAAATAAATAGTAAAGGGATTACTAATACCATCCTCTGCTGGTGGGTATACTGTGAAACTGATCCGCATGCATGCCTGGAAATGCTAGATCCTGACCCTCCAGCCTCACTGTGCCTATTGGCAGAAAACTTGTCACACTTCTCTTTATATTCAGAAGTGTTCTAAGTTTCCTGCCACTTCCTCAAAACAGAATCTAGTGTAGCCAGATTCTTCGTCTTCCCTTTCCTGATTTCCCACATTAAGCCCCTGTATCTCTCAGCTGCCTTTTTCTACCATGCAATTTTGACCAAGCTGTCAATTGCTTGGTCCCATATGAAGTATTTCTACAAAAAGATTAAAGTATATGAGTAGTTAGTAATTACACATTTCATATTATAGGCCAAAATGCTTAAAGAATTATGCTTCACCTTGAATTCCTACCAATAAAACTTCTTAGTGTCATTTGGTATTGTCTTCCAACAGTGCCCTTCCGCAACCAATCTTTCTTTTATTATCAGAGTAATCATGCGACTGCACATCTCCGACGGATGTAAAGTACATGAACAATGGTGAGTTAGTATAGGGTAAAATTAAAAGTAATCGTAATTAAGAAATAATTAACTATTACTTGTTATTAATGAGTGAAATGGTCTGTCGGAATGATTGTGTGCCGCCTACAGCAGTGGTCGAACCCGCTGATGCTAGAGCAGATGATGGAGTAGATGCTGATGCAGATCTTATCCCTCTAGCTGATGTAGTAGCAGAAGGGGATGAAGGTTGAGCTGAATGTGAATGTGATAGCGTAGGTCGTGGAGCTGGAGTGGGACGGTGAGGAGCTAGAGTGTGACGGTGAGGAGGTGGAAGGGGACGGGGAGACAATGCATCGGTACATGGTGGAACTAGTGGACATGATCGATTCCTATGACATGGCTGTACACTGGATGCAAGTGGTACCCATATCTGAAGCTTCGTATCCCCAATTCCCGTCGATGCCCGTGGTAACTGTGACTCATGCTCTTGTCCGTCATCTGCAGTTGCCTCCTCTTGACTTGTACTAGCAGGAAGTCGAACCGGTTCTTTGGGCTTCTTAACCCTTCCATGTCCCCTCATCTGTGAACAAAAAAAAAAAGTCAATGCAAAAAATAATATAAAGTTCATAAACATTAAATTAAAAAGGTATAAACGTAGTAAGTTACTCACTGAGAAATAATAGAAATATACAACTCCAAACTGATTTAGAATATAAATTAATTTAGTTTGATTCGTATGAATCGAACTCATTGTCACCATCTACATCTGCATCAGAATTTGGGTCACTAAGAAACTCATCTTCATTTGTCGAAACATCATCATGAATCTCAGTCATTCCTCCACTAGGATCATTCAGGCAATGTTGTTGAGTAACATCATCCAGAAGTAAATTTACTTTAGCGTAATCAACCTCATCTTCTTGAAAATGTTTATATGTCTTTGAAGACATTTCAGATACTTCAACTGTAACGATCCGGAAATACGAACCGCTACCGGCGCTAGGATCTAGATCGGCTTAAGGCCGCCGGGACCCGTAGCAAGCCAAACATTCAACCTGTAAACCTGTTTAATCCCATACATGATCAACACATACATAAAAATTTAAACTTTTCTTTTCATTCATTCACCAAACTCAACCTGTGCATGCACTGATCATAAACATAAACATTAACTCCACCTTGGAGTCCTCATCAATGCTCCAATGGGGTGACATAACATAAATGAAGTTTGGTTTACAATAATCATCATTAGACATTAAGATCATGTACTAGAAAGGGATTAACATAATACCATGGTCAAGCACAACTCTAAACTTTCATAAGCATCATTACATAACATGTCTATAACATACTTTTTCATTACATATCAACATTTATCATGTCCACACTAGCTATTACATGACCATAACTTCATTACTCTTGCTGACCTCCAGGTCTACCCTGTACCTGCAAATCTGGGGGGTTAAGGGAGAGGGGTGAGCTATAAAGCCCAGTGAGCAGAATAATAAAACATTCAATTTAAGTTTCATGCTTTTATGGAATGCAACACATCACAAAAAAATCACATCAAGGATGAACTTGTCACCATTTAACCCTCCATACAGTCTAACCATGCCAGGGGCATAGTGCAGGCACGCCTGGACTTCCATAGCATAACATACATATCCAATAGTGTCGAAGGCGTAGTGCAGGCCACACCCGGTCTTTCTCTTATATTGTGCCAGGGGCGTAGTGCAAGCACGCCTGGACTTCCATATTATATCATCATGTCATAACGTGTGAGGGCTAATGGATTATTCAACATTCATCCACATCAACAACATAATATGCAATGCAACATATTCGTGAATTTCTAATGCAAGCACCCTACATAGCTCATGGCATTCATGATGTGTGAATCATGCTAACTTTCATTATTTGCTTTGAAAACGTAGAGAGTTATCCCACTCACCTCTGGCTGAAGCTCTACTGACTCTGAAGCAGCTATCTCACTGCTGAGGTCCTCGGTTCCTCGGATCCGAACCTATACAGGTGGACTCAAATGATGGACCTAACATACATGAACATGACTCTAAAATACTCCCCAAAAAACCCCTAAAACACCTCAAAACATCCATAGAAAGCATGGGAAGGAAGGCTGAACAGGGCACTTTCGGCGGCAGGTTCGGCGACAGAAAGTCCCTCCAGAGCCGAAAGTCATGCAGGTTCGGCGGCACCTTCGGCGGCCGAAAATGCCCTCCAGAGACGAAAGTCCATTTTCGGGGCAGGCTTCGGCAGCCGAAAGGCCAGCCTTCACAAGCATGTTCGGCGGCCGAAAGTTCCTTCGGCTGCCGAACCTGGTTTCTCCCAAATGGCAGAAACTCGGCTCCAACATGCACAACAACCTCCCAAACCTTCTATCATGCATTCTACTCAACCAAAACATGCATAGAAATATACATTCAGCTCCTAGGGGCTTCAAACTATCTTAAGCCCCAACTACAACACATCAAACAACCACAAACATCATACATTGCTCAAAAACTTAACATGAACCCATGAACTCCAATATAACCTAACATACATTTCTACCCCATAAAACAACTTAAAACTTGTTTAAAACATATAATGAGCTCAAGATCGACTCTTACCTCTTGAAGATCGAGAGGAAAAACGACCCTAGCTCGGAGATGGGAGAGATCGAGTTCCTTGAACCTCCAAGCTCCAAAACTTGCTATTTGCTCAAAATCTTCAAGACAAAGGTGTAAACTCATAAAAATCAAGAAAGATTTGAAGGAAGAAACTCAAAATCGACGAGGGACGGCGGAGAGCTCACCTTGGCCGAAAATGGGGAGAAAACTCGCCCATTTCGGCTAAGGGATCCCTTTATAGGTGGCTGGCCAGGCCACATTCGGGAGCCGAACGTGCCTCCGCATGCATGCCATATTCGGAAGCCGAACATAAGGTTCGGCAGCCGAACCTAGACTTCCCTCACTTATGCTTTCGGGGGCCTAAAGTACTCCCGAAGTGCATGCATGTTCGGCGGCCGAACCTGAGTTTTCCTCCAAGGAAATTTTCATGCAAAAACTCATTTTCTTTCTTGCTTAAAACATAAAATACATTTAAAACATCTTATAAAAACATAGTTTTACCCTTCTAGAGGTCTCTGACATCCGAAATTTCACCGGACGGTAGGAATTTCGATACCGGAGTCTAGCCGGGTATTACATCAACAACAGGTCTACTTTTAACTTTCATCACAGCCCACCAATTATTTTTGTCACGACGCTTGCTCAGGTATGAAGCATAAACGACTTGTGTTGCCTGAGAGACTAATACAAATAGCTCGTACTTAGTGTATCTTCGCTTATTGTTAATATCGACTATTCTATACTGTCTATGCACCTTGGTGCCTGTATTTGGTGTTGGATCAAATCAGTCACATTTGACAGGTACAGTCTGCTTAATTGGTAAACCTGAATACTCCAACCGCAACAGCTCAACCAACTGTCCATAGTAGTCACTTTATTTAGAACTGTAATTACTCCCTTTTATACATACACCAAAATTCATTGAGTTAGTACTTGAATTTCCATTGATTGTGTTGAATTTACATCCATTGACACAATACCCATCAAAATTGGTGACACTTCTGAGTGGTCCATTAGACAGATCTTGTATAAGCTGATTTTCTACATTGTTCTGCAATTCATGGGCATACTTGTAAAACCATTGGCCAAACTCTCTCTCCAGTTTTTCATCAATAGCTGCATTTGTGATATTTGGTTGTGCCGACTTTACTCGCTCTACATAAATGCTATACATACAAATTAACAAGTAATGTTTAACAATAATGTACAATGGAAGAGGTATTATACTATTAATATAATTAACAATACTTACTCAATATATGTTTTCACCTCTGGATAATTTAAGAGAATATATGTTTGAGCAGCTTGGATTTCATCTTCAGTCATATATCCTGATTTTCCCTTTCCGAGTGTTCTACCTGTGCATTTGAATATGCTTAATTTACCCGGTACATCATCATCGGAGACAAATTCATGCAAGTTTCATGGAACCTTTTGATGTCTGGTCATTACATGTGCTTCAAAATAATGAGCAGAAAATGCACCTGCTTCTTCTACCAAGTAAGCATTGCATATTGAAACTTCGACCCTTGCTTTATTTTTGACATTGTTCTTTAACTTTCTCAGGTATCTAGTATGTGAAAACAGAAATTAGAAATGTATACTAAGTAAATCATCATGCTGAGAAGTATACGTAAAGAATTAGTAAGTATACCTCTCAAATGGGTACATCCACCGATATTGTACTGGTCCTGCAATTAATGTCTCATATACAAGGTGTACTAGTAAATGTTCCATTGAATCAAACAGACTTGGAGGAAATACTCGTTCAACCTTACAAAGGATCATAGGAATTTGTTCATTTAACCGTTGCATGTCCCAATTAGTAAGTGTAGTTAAAGTAAGTTCTCTAAAGAAATTGCTAAGCTCTGTTATTGGTTGCCAAACATTATTCGGTAACAATTCTCTGAGAGCTATAGAAAGAATTTGTTGCATGAAAACATGACAATCGTGGCTTTTCATACTAAAAAGTCTAAGCTTCCGACTATCAACATATCTCCCTAGATTGGAAACATATCCGTCAGGGAATTTCAGTGTTTTAAGCCAATCACACAGTATCATCTTTGATTGCTTGTCCAAACAATAACTTGCTTTTGGATATTTTTCGCTAATTGGATCTTTCTTTAATTCTGGTCTCCTGCATATTTCATTTAAATCTTCCCGTGATTTTATATTGTCTTTCGTCTTCCCCTCCATATTCATCACTGTATTAAAAATATTTTCAAATACATTCTTTTCAATGTGCATTACATTAAGATTGTGGCGAATCATATTTGATGACCAATATGGCAAATCCCATAATATGCACCGCTTACGCCAACCAGTTGTCTTTGAAAGCCGACCATTTATTTCATGACTGTCAATGTCTATTATCCGCATCAACCCAATTTGCTCAATTTCTTTTAGCAAGTATTCTCCAGTTCTAATTGGTGGCGGTGACTTGGAGACAGTTCGGTTTTTAATAAAAGATATCTTGTTTCGACAGAAAGGGTGGTCGTCAGGCAAAAACTTTCGATGACTGTCAAACCATGTTTGTTTACCCCCCTTTTTAATGTAAATGCATCTGTATTTTCCATACAGTAGGGACATGCAGTGCGTCCTGCTGTGCTCCACCCTGAGAGTATTGAATAAGCAAGGAAGTCACTAATAGTCCAAATTAAAGCAGCACGCATAATAAAATTGTTCTGCTGGAAAGCATCGTAAGTATTCACACCAATTTCCCAAAGTTCTTTCATTTCCTTCACTAATGGTTGCATGTAGACATCAAGCTTCTCTTTTGGATTCTTGGGACCAGGTATGGTAATTGTCAGGAACATGTACTCATCTTTCATACACATACCTGGTGGCAAATTGTATGGAGTTAATATTACTGGCCATGAAGAATACTGTTGCCCAGATTGACCAAATGGTTGAAATCCATCAGTCCAAAGGCCGAGTCTGACATTTCGGGCCTCCATTGCAAAGGTTGGATGAGTTTGATTGAAATGCTTCGAAGCAGGAGCATCTGAACAATGACGCATCACCCCATCCTCATTTGCATGGTCATTGTGCCAAGTCATATACTTAGCTGTAACATAAGAAGCATAAAGTCTTTGCAAACGTGGTGTAATAGTGTACTACCCGGCTAGACCCCGACATCGGAATTCCAACTTTCCGGCGGAATCTCCATTGGAATCCGGAAATTCCAGATGTTGGAGCTCTCTAGAATGGTAGAGGAAAGGTTTTTCAAAATATTTTTACATGTTTTTATGGTTTTGATAAGAAAGAAATTGAGTTTTTGAAAGAAAAGACCAAGGAGAGAATAACCCAGGTTCGGCCGCCGAACCTCAAGTTCGGCTACCGAACATGGGGCTGTTTAGGGGGCACGTTAGGCTTCCGAAAGTGGCTTCCTCTTGCTGCCGCTGAACCCCAAGTTCGGCCGCCGAACGTGGGGGAGTTGCGGGAGCAGATTTGGCCGTCGAAGGGAGTTTGGTTGGCCACCTATAAAAGGCCCCTTGTCCAGAAAATGGGCGAGTTTTCTCTCTCTTTTCGGGCATAGGTGAGTTCATGCTCTCCTTTGGTTGTTTTTACGCTTTTTCTTTAAATCCTTCAAGTTTTCATGAGTTTTATCTTTGTTTTGAAGAGTTTTAAGCTTGGATCAAGGTTTTGAGAGCTTGGAGACTTTTGGAGCTTGGATTCTCTATATCTTCAAGTTTGGATCGCACCAACCCTCGATCTTCAAGAGGTAAGTGTAGATCCCCATCTCTTATAATGTTTTAAGTGAGTTTTATGAAGGGGTAAGGGCTAGGAATGCATGTGGAGAGTAGAGTTTGCATGTTAGGGTTTTGATACCTTTATGATAAAAGTATGTTAATGCATGTATATGTGATGTTTGTTGGGGGTATAGGCTAGTTTGAGACCCCTATATGCTTATTGTATGAGTTGTGCATGTTTTGGAAGTGTTGGATGTGAGTGTGGGAGGTTTTGGAGGCGGAATGCATGAGGCAGAAATGGGTTATGCCTTGCTGGGGAACCTAGGTTCGGCCGCCGAAGGTAATTTCGGCTTCCAAACCTGCCTGTGGAAGCAATCTTTGGCCGCCAAACCTTGCCCCCGAAAATGGACTTTCGGATCTAGAAGGGACTTTCGGCCGCCGAAGATGCCGCCGAAAGTGCCTGGCTTTCGTCTCTGGAGGAGACTTTCGGCCGCCGAACCTGCCCCCGAAAGTGCCTGACTTTCGGATCTGTGGGAGCATTCGACCGCCGAACCTGCCGCCGAAGGTGCCCTGTCCAGCCTTCCTTTGCCTGTTTTGCATGCTTGTTTTAAGGTGTTTTAGAGGGTTTTTGGGGAGATGTTTAGAGTAATATTAGAGTATGTTTGGTCCCTCATTTGAGTCCACCTGTGTAGGATCGGACCTGAGGAACCGAGGTGATCAGCAGTGAGTTAGCTGCTCCAGGGTTAGTAAAGCGTCAGCCAGAGGTGAGTAGAACATAACTCTTTTTATATTAAAGAAATCAAATATTTTAAGCATGTTCATGCATCATGAATACCATGTTATGAAATAGGTTGTTTGCATTAGAATTCACGAATATGATGCATTGCATAATATTATGATGATGATGTGGATGGATATTGGATGATCCTCTAGCCCTCACTATGAAACAATATGATATGAGATGAAAAGACCAGGTGTGGCCTAATCACCCCTAGCAATATGTTATATGTAAGAGAAGACCAGGCGTGGCCTAATCGCCCCTGGCACAGTTGGACATGTTACGTTATGTGGAGGGCTATTGGTGACAAGTCTATCATTGATGTGTATTGTTTGTGTTGTGATGCATTTCATGAAAGTATGTGTTTAAATAAACTGTTTATTATTCTGCTCACTGGGCTTTCCAGCTCACCCCTCTCCCCTAACCTCCAGGTTTGCAGGGTCAGAGATAGTTTAGGAGATCAGCAGGTTATGGCTTTAGTTATGTCTATGTAATAGTATAGTTGTGGACATGATGTAATGTAAAAATATGTAACGAAAAGTAAAATGATATGATGTAAAATAATGTAATGTATTGGATAGAGTTGTGCTTGGCCCTAGTATTTGGTTAATCCCTTTTTGTACATGATCCTTATGTATGTTTTATTGATGTTTGTGTAAACCAAGCTTAATGTATGTTATGTTAACCCATTGGCACATTTGATGAGGGCTCCAGTGTGGGGTTTATGTTTATGGATATGAGTGTTGTAATACCCGGCTAGAGTCTGACATCGGAATTCTACTTTCCGGTGGGATCCAGGATGTCGGAATCCTCTAGAAGGGTAAGAATAATGTTTTTCTAAAGTATTTTAGAATGTTTTAATGTGTTCAAGTTAAAATGGAATGAGTTTTTGAAAGAAAAGAACCAACGCAGAAAAGCCAGGTTCGGCCGCCGAACATGCATGGCTTTCGGTTTCACGTTAGGCCGCCGAAAGTGGTCTGGCCAGCCACCTATAAAAGGCCCTCAGTCGGTTGAACGGATAAGAATTGCTTTTCCTTTCACTTTCAGAGGTGAGACCATGCTTTCCTTAGGTATGCTTCATGTTTTCATCAAATCTTGCAAAAGGTTTGATTGGTTTTAATTTTTTTTTTGAAGGTTTTGAACTATAAACATAAGTTTTGAAGTTTGGAAAGTATGAAAAAGAGTTGCTCCAAATCTCCACGTTAGGATCGTTCATCTTCTTGGTTTCAAGAGGTAAGTGAAGATCCTGAACTTATTTTCATGAGTTATGGAAGTTTTATGGAGTTTTTGGGTAGAGTTGCATGAATAGGGTAAAGAGTGAGTTTTTGGTGTTTTGTAGATAAAAGCATGTTTATGTGTTATGCTTTGTTGTTATGTTGGGGTTTTAAGTATTTTTTGACCCCTTTGAGCATATACTTGGGTATATGCATGTTGAGGAATTGAGATGTTTGAGTTTAGGAAGATTTGGTGAAGTTTGGCGTGAGGCAGAGCAAGGTTCTGCCTTGCTGATGAACCCAGCTTCGGCCGCCGAAGAATGGTTCGGCCGCCGAATGTGCTGAGGAGGTGGCTTCGGTTGCCTAAGCTTGCCCCCGAGAGTTTGGACTTTCGGCTCTGGAGGGGAGTTTCGGCCGCCGAAGGTTATGGACTTTCGTCTTTAGAGTGCCTTTCAGGCCCCGAAACTTGCCCCCGAAAGGGTTCGGCTGCCGAAAGTAGAGATTCGGCCACCGAAGGTGCATGAGTTTCGGCTCTGGAGAGGACTTTCGGTCGCCGAACCTGCCGCCGAAAGTGCCCTGTCCAGCCTTCCTTTGCATGCTTTACATGATTGTTTTAGGGTGTTTAAGGGGATTCTTGGGGAGTCTTATAGAGTTGTTTTGAGCTAGTTTGGTCCCTCATTTGAGTCCATCTGTGTAGGCACAGACCAGAGGAACCAAAGAGAGCAACAGTGAGTACTGCTTCAGAGTTTGCAGAGTCAGTCCAGAGATAGCCAGAGGTGAGTGGAACTAAACTTAATCCTTTTAATTGAGAAATGAAATGCATTTAGCATATTTTCATGCATCATGATTATGCAATAGGTTGATTGCATTAAAATCCACGAATATGTTGCATTGCATACTTACTTGTTGATGTGGGTGGATGCTGAATGATCCAAATGAGCCTCTGAGAAAGTCCAGGAGCCTTTGACTATGCCCTGGCAAGTATAAGGAAAGTCCAGGAGCCTTTGACTACGCCCTGGCACAATGGTAAGTACAGGTGTTATATACACGTATAGATATACATGACAGGAAGACTAGGTGCCCATTCTACGCCCTGGCACAGAAATGTTACTGAGACTATTTGATGACAGGTTTACCCTTGATGTGAATTGTCTGTGATATGATGCATTCTATAAGATCATATTTTAATGACCTGTTTTATTGTTCTACTTACTGGGCTATAGAGCTCATCCCACTCCCTTATCCCCAGTCTTGTAGGATCAGTGTACATGGGAAGATCAGCAGGGTACACGAAGAGAAAAGAGTTCTGTAATAGTATAATGTGGACATGTAATATTAAAGAGATGTAATAGTTGTGTATAAAGTTAGAGTTGTGCTTGACTTATTTGTATTGTAAATCTTGTGTATACATGGTCTGTTTATGTAACTGTTTTATGAGCAGGTGAAAAACCAGGCTTAACCGGTATGAGTTAACCCATCTAGAGCAAGCTCTAGTCAGGGGTTCTTTAGTACAGAGATAGTGCATGCACAGGTTAAGCCTTGGATCAGAGAAAAGTTTTTATTTTCACAGAAAATATGTGATCATGTATGGGATTTATAGGTACACAGAGAGTATAGCAGGCTTGCTACGGGTTTCGGCGACCTTAAGTCGACCTGAATCCTAGCGCCGATGACGGTTCGATTTTCGGGTCGTTACAGATTGGTATCAGAGCCCAAGGTACAAATGATCGGACCTATAGAGAGAGTGTCGGGCTCATAGAAGTTAGAAGTGGTCAAGCACAATAGGAATCATGTCCACTAGGATAGGATGTTGAGTCCTGTCTATTTGATGCTATGAAATGCCATGAGTTATGCATGTGCATTATTGATATGTAATGTTTATGTGCTGATGTGCTATGTGATGTGTTTGTTTTCCAGAATTAAGATGAGAGGAACTCGTCGATCCGCACGATTGACTGGAGTCCCACCAGATAGTGAGAGAATAGATGCTCGTCCTCCTGTATTGCCAAGGGCAAGGTCGCAAAGATCAAGCAGGGAAGGTACGTCAATGGACCCTAGAAGGTCTTTAGACGAGAGCAGAAGAGGTATAGCTAGAGGAGGAAGGTCAGAAGAAGTGAGGGAGGCTATGGAGGTGGATCAGTCAGTAGATGAAAGCATGGGTGTAGGCAGATTTGAAGAAGGTATGGGAGAGTCTCAGGGAGGCGCTCAGGCCTCGGGATTTGGTTATCCAGCCTTTCCTCAGGGCCCAGGGTATCCGATTGGAGGTACGTCGGAGTACTCTAATTTTGCCCCATATCCTACTTACATGCTATATATGCTTTATCCTTATTATTACTCACCATATCCCATGTATCCACCCTCACCTATCCATCCAAGTGCAGCACACCCAGAACCAAATGAAACAGTACCTCCACCACCACCACTTGAACCAGTAGACTCTGTTGTCCAGGCACCTCAACCTAGTTCATCAGGGGGAAGTAAGGTGAAAATGACGGAGTACCTGAAATTGGATGCTCCTAAGTTCAATACAGGAGATGATCCATTTGAGTACCTTAGAACTGTGAAGATGATAACTGATGAGTTGGGAGCTGATGATAGTAGAGCCATTGAGATGGCGGGGTTCACACTTAAATGTAAGAAAGCTCGAGAATGGTTCAAGAATTATGTGGAACCCAGGATGGACAGTATGTCATGGGGAGAGTTCGCCAATGAGTTTGCAGGGTGGGCTTTTCCTGATAGTTCCAGAGAGATGAAACTAATAGAATTTGAACAGTTGCGACAGACGGACGAGATGAGCATTGATGAATTTACAGATAAGTTCCTGGATTTACTACAGTACGTGGGTCAAGCCTATGATACTGACCAGAAGAAGGCAAGGAGATATACTATGAGACTGCATCCCAGGTATTCTTCCTTGATTCTTCCAGCAGAGGAGAGTTTCCATTCTATAGTGGATGCCGCGAGGAAAATGGAGGCAAGTGCCAATATTCAGAGTACATTAAAACGGTCAAAGGCACAGGCTTCGGGTTCTAAGGTGTAATACCCGGCTAGACTCCGGCATCGGAATCCCTACCGTCCGGTGGGACCTCGGATGTCGGAAACCTCTAGAAGGGTAAAACTATGATTTTATGAAATGTTTTCATGTATGTCATGTTTTTAAGTAAGAAATTTAATGAGTTTTTACATGAAAAGTCTTTGGAGGAAAACCCAGGTTCGGCCGCCGAAAGTCCAGTTCGGCCGCCGAACATGCATGCGTTTTGGAGGCACGTTAGGCCCCCGAAAGCATGAGTGAGGGAAGTCCAGGTTCGGCCGCCGAACCTCATGTTCGGCCGCCGAACATGGCATGCATGCGGAGGCACATTCGGCCCCCGAACGTGGTCTGGCCAGCCACTATAAAAGGGTCCCTTAGCCGAAAACGGGCGAGTTTTTTCCCCATTTTCGGCCAAGGTGAGCTTTCCGCCGCCCCTCACCCATTTTTGATGTTCTTCCTCTAAATCTTTCAAGATTTTCACTTATTTTCCCTTGGTTTTGAAGATTTAAGCTTTTGAAACAAGTTTTGGAGCTTAGAAGTCTTGGAGCTAAATCCCTCCATTTTCCGAGCTAGGGTCGTTCTTCCTCTCGATCTTCAAGAGGTAAGCTTCGATCTATGTTTCTTTTATGTTTTATGAAAGTTTTATGCAAGTTGATGGGGTAGAATGCATGTTTAGGCTTGTTGATAGGTTTATGGGTTTATGTTGTGATTTGAACAATGTATGTTGGAAATGTGTTGTTTGAAGTGTTGTAGTTGGGGTATATTATAGTTTGAGACCCCTAGGTGTGATGTATGATGTGTATGCATGTGTAGAAACAAGTTTGTGCATGTTTTGAGGCGTTTTGGAGGCTGTGGACACAAGGGAGCCAAGTTTCTGCCCTTCGGCAGAAACTCAGGTTCGGCCGCCGAAGTGACTTTCGGCGGCCGAACCCCCTTGTGGAGGCAGTTTCGGCTGCCGAAGCCTGCCCCCGAAACTCAAGTTTCGTCTCTGTCTGGGAGGTTCGGCCGCCGAACCTGCATGACTTTCGGCTGCAGAGGGACTTTCGGCCGCCGAACCTGCCGCCGAAAGTGCCCTGTTCAGCCATTTCTTGCATGTTTTCATGAGATGTTTTCAAGATGTTTTAGGGGGTTTTTGGGGAGTATTTTAGAGTCATATTCAGGTATGTTTGGTCCCTCATTTGAGTCCACCTGTGTAGGTTCGGACCCGAGGAACCGAGACCCCCAGCAGTGAGCCAGCTGCTTCAGAGTCTCTTCAGAGCTAGCCAGAGGTGAGTGGAATAAACTTTAAGTTTTAAAGCAAATTAATGAAATGTTTTAGCATGATTCACGCATCATGAATGCCATGAGATATACCAGGTTGTTTGCATTAGAATTCACGAATATGTTGCATTGCATACTTTGTTGTTGATGTGGATGAATGTTGAATGATCCATTAGCCCTTGTATGTCATGATAGCCTATGTGAGTCCAGGTGTGCCTGCTACGGCTCTACGCCCCTGGCACCATGACTGATTATGGAAGTCCGGGTGTGCCTGCTACGGCTCTACGCCCCCGGCATGTATAAGTAAGAAAGATAGGGGCTAAATGGTGACAAGTTCATCCTTGTTGTGAAATGTTTGTGTTATGGCGCATACATGAAAGCATGATTTAAATTGATGTTTTATTATTCTGCTCACTGGGCTCTAGTAGCTCACCCCACTCCCTTTATCCCCAGAGTTGCAGGTACAGGATAGATCGGGAAGTCGGCTAGAGTGAAGTTAAGTCATGTATGTTGTAATAGATAGTAGTGGACATGAACATGATGTAATGAGTATTTATGACCATGTAATGTAATGAATGATATGATGATGTATTGAGGATTATAGTAGTGCTTGACCTAGAGGTGTGTGAATTCCCATTATGTACAGAGTGTTTAATGAGTAATGATGTTAATGACCATGATTATCCAAGCTGATATGTATGATGATGATACCCCATTGGAGTATTTGATGAGGACTCCAGTGTGGGGTTTATGTATGATTTTGTGCATGCACAGGTTTTGCTTGGATAAGAGAAAAGAAAATTTTTTACAGATCATGTATATGTTGTTATGTATGGGATTCCACAGGTTTACAGGAGGTATGTAGGCTTGCTACGGGTCCCGGCGGCCTTAAGCCGATCTGGATCCTAGCGCCGGTAACGGGTCGGATTTTCGGGTCGTTACAGAGAGGCCCCTAGTGCAGCAATTTTAGGCAGCAAGAGATGGGAAAGGGCAAAAGGAACAAAGAACAAGTTCTAGAGTAAGGTCAAGTCTGGTCTGGGAATGGGTAGTGGCTCAAGCTCTGGCGCAAGCAATCCAGTATACAGGAGATGTGGGAGACCACACAGGGGAGCTTGTCAGTTGGGATCTTTAGCTTGTTTCAAATGTGGACAGGAAGGGCATTTTGCTTGGGATTGTCCTCAGGTGACCTTTATGGCACCATCCCAACAGATGAGTTCCGGCAGTGTAGTACAGCCAGCATCTCCAGTCATACCTCAGGGTAGTGGCAGAGGTTTAGGGAGAGGGTCAGCCTCTTCTTCAACAGCAGGTTCCCGAGGTGGAAATCCGGTAGCCCCAGCACGGATTTTCACTGTGACTCAGGAGGAGGCTAACACGTCGAACACAGTGGTGTCAGGTAATCTCATCATAGGGTGTTCTGATGTGTATGCTTTGATGGACCCGGGTGCTTCTCATTCCTTTATTGCTTCGAGAGCCGTAGAGAGATTGGGTTTGATCATTTCTGAGTTAGAGTATACTCTCTGGGTCAGTGGACCCAAATGCGACCCATCAGTGGCAGTGTCAGTCTGTCGTTTCAGTCCAGTGTTCATAGGGGGTAGATGCCTTCCAGCTGACCTTATGGTTCTAGATTTGATAGATTTTGATGTCATTCTAGGGATGGATTGGCTATCTGCATATAGTGCTACCTTGGACTGTAGAGACAAGATAGTTAGTCTCAGAGACCAGCATGGGTCAGAGTGTGTCTTCAGAGGAGACAGGAGGGGTACACCCAGAGGTTTGATTTCAGCCCTTCAGGCTCGTCGTTTGCTTAGGAGGGGTTGTCAGGGGTTTCTAGCTCATGTGAGGGAGCTAGATAGTCAGGTTAGGGAACCAGCCTCGATACCAGTAGTCCGAGAATTTTCAGATGTGTTTCCAGACTACTTACCAGGATTACCACCTGATAGGGAGATAGAGTTTGAAATAGAATTGCTGCCTGGTACCAGACCTATCTCTATTCCTCCCTACAGGATGGCGCCAGCAGAGTTAAAAGAGTTGAAAGAACAGTTGCAGGAATTGGTAGATAAGGGTTTCATCCGCCCTAGTACCTCACCTTAGGGTGCTCCAGTGTTGTTTGTCAGGAAGAAGGATTGATCCCTCAGACTTTGTATCGGCTACAGACAGTTCAACAAGGTCACTACCAAGAATAAGTATCCTCTACCTACGATTGATGATCTATTTGACCAGCTAGCTGGAGCAGGTTGTTTCTCTAAAATAGATCTGAGATCTGGGTATCATCAGTTGAAAGTCAGAGAGGCAGATGTGCCAAGGACAACTTTCAGGACCAGATATGGGCATTATGAGTTCTTAGTGATGCCGTTCGAGTTGACTAATGCCCCTGCAGCATTCATGGATCTCATGAACAGAGTTTTCAGTGAGTATCTGGATCATTTTGTTATTGTTTTTATTGACGATATCTTAGTGTACTCCAGAGATACAGAGGAGCATGCCCAGCATCTGAGGATAGTTTTGCAGACACTGAGAGAGCATGATTTATATGCTAAGTTCTCTAAGTGTGAGTTTTGGTTAAGGAGCATTTCCTTCTTGGAAAATGTAGTATCAGCAGAAGGGATTGAGGTAGACCCCAAGAAGATAGGGGTGGTAGCTAACTGGCCCAGACCCACTACCGTGACAGAGATTAAAAGCTTTTTGGGATTGGCAGGTTACTATAGGAGGTTCATTCAGAACTTCTCGAAGATAGCTGCTCCTATGACCAAACTGACTCAGAAAAACCAGAAGTTTTTCTGGTCGGACAAATGTGAAGAGAGCTTTGAGGAGCTAAAAAGAATATTAACATCAGCACCGATGTTAGCTTTGCCTGTGAGTAATGAGGATTTCACAGTGTTCTGTGATGCATCTCGAGTGGGATTGGGTTGTGTTTTGATGCAGAATGATAGGGTGATTGCTTATGCTTCTAGACAGTTGAAGAAGCACGAGTTGAATTACCCCACCCATGACCTAGAGATGGCAGCAGTTATCTTTGCACTCAAGATGTGGAGGCATTACCTCTACGGGGTTAAATGCGAGATCTTTACTGATCACAAAAGTTTACAGTACATCCTGAGTCAAAGAGAACTGAATTTGAGGCAGAGAAGATGGGTAGAATTGCTCAGTGATTATGATTGCCAGATCCAGTATCATCCGGGTAAGGCGAATGTTGTGGCAGACGCCCTAAGCCGGAAGTCACTAGGCAGTTTGTCCCATATAGCAGCAGAGCGGAGACCAGTAGTGTTGGAGTTTTACAAGCTCATCGAGGAAGGGTTACAACTAGAGTTATCTGGTACAGGTGCGTTGATAGCACAGATGAGAGTGATACCAGTGTTTCTGGAGCAGGTAGCTCAGAAACAGCATGAGGACCCGGAATTAGTGAAAATTGCCAGGACTGTTCAGTCAGGCAACAGTGCAGAGTTCAGATTTGACAGCAAAGGGATCCTCCGCTATGGAAGTCGACTATATGTACCAGATGATAGTAGTATGAAAGAAGACATTATGAGGGAAGCTCATAATGCGAGGTACAGTGTTCACCCAGGAGCCACCAAGATGTATCAGGATCTGAAGAGGGTGTATTGGTGGCCAGCCATGAAGAAAGAAGTGGCCCAGTTCGTGTCAGCTTGTGAGGTTTGTCAGAGGGTAAAACTAGAATATCAGAAGCCGGCTGGAATGCTTAACCCACTGCCGATTCTAGAATGGAAATGGGAGAACATAGCTATGGATTTTGTAGTGGGCTTACCGGCAGCGTCCAACAGGATAGACTCTATATGGGTGATTGTGGACAGACTCACGAAATCTGCTCATTTCATCCCAGTTAGGAGTAACTATTCTGTGGATAAGTTGGCATAGGTTTATGTGGACTAGATAATAAGGTTACATGAAGTCCCAGTGTCTATAGTCTCAAACAGAGGACCTCAGTTTACCTCCAGATTCTGGCGGAGTCTGCAAAGTGCGATGGGCACGAGGTTGGATTTTAGCACTGCTTTCCATCCACAGACTGATGGACAGTCAGAAAGGACCATCCAGACCATAGAGGATATGCTCAGAATGTGTGTGTTAGATTTTGGCAGTTCTTGGAGGCAGCATCTACCTTTGGTGGAGTTTGCCTACAATAACAGCCATCATGCTAGCATCGGGATGGCTCCTTATGAAGCTTTGTATGGGAGGAAGTGCCGATCACCAGTTTGCTGGGAAGAAGTGGGAGAGAAGGCTCTTGCAGGGCCGGAGTTAGTAGAGATTACCAGTAGAGTGGTGCCCGTGATCAGAGAGAGGATCAGAACAGCTCAGAGTAGGCAGAAAAGCTATGCAGACATTCGCAGAAAACAGATAGAGTTTCAGGAAGGTGAGATGGTATTGCTGAAAGTGTCTCCAATGAAAGGAGTGGTTCGTTTTGGGAAAAAAGGTAAGCTAGCTCCACGGTACATTGGACCCTTTGAGATCTTGCAGAGGATCGGGAATGTGTCGTATAAGCTGGATTTACCTGTTTTTATGGAAAGAATTCACCCGGTATTTCATATTTCTATGCTACGACAATTTGTGTCAGATCCGAATCAGGTTCTGAGTGAGCCTGATGTGGAGATTCTTAGAGATCTCACCTATATAGAACAGCTAGTACGGATTCTGGACATGCAGATCAGACAGCTAAGGAAGAAGGAAATTCCGATGGTGAAAGTCCTGTGGAACCATCATAATCTAGAAGAGTGCACCTGGGAGACACGGGAGTCTATACTCCAGTAGTATCCATATCTGTTTTGAGGTTAGTTTTCCTCCTTTTATGTGTTTATTTGTTTTAGGAACATTCGAGGACGAATGTTCTTAAGGGGGGGAGAATGTAATAATCGGCTAGAGTCTGACATCGGAATTCTACTTTCCGGTGGGATCCAGGATGTCGGAATCCTCTAGAAGGGTAAGAATAATGTTTTTCTAAAGTATTTTAGAATGTTTTAATGTGTTCAAGTTAAAATGGAATGAGTTTTTGAAAGAAAAGAACCAAGGTAGAAAAGCCAGGTTCGGCCGCCGAAGGTGATGTTCGGCCGCCGAACATGCATGGCTTTCGGTTTCACGTTAGGCCGCCGAAGGTGGTCTGGCCAGCCACCTATAAAAGGCCCTCAGTCGGTTGAACGGATAAGAATTGCTTTTCCTTTCACTTTCAGAGGTGTGACCATGCTTTTCTTAGGTATGCTTCATGTTTTCATCAAATCTTGCAAAGGTTTGATTGGTTTTAATGTTTTTTTTTGAAGGTTTTGAACTATAAACATAAGTTTTGAAGTTTGGAAAGTTTGAAGAAGAGTTGCTCCAAATCTCCACGTTAGGATCGTTCATCTTCTTGGTTTCAAGAGGTAAGTGAAGATCCTGAAGTTATTTTCATGAGTTATGGAAGTTTTATGGAGTTTTTGGGTAGAGTTGCATGAATAGGGTAAAGAGTGAGTTTTTGGTGTTTTGTAGATAAAAGCATGTTTATGTGTTATGCTTTGTTGTTATGTTGGGGTTTTAGGTAGTTTTTGACCCCTTTGAGCATATACTTGGGTATATGCATGTTGAGGAATTGAGATGTTTGAGTTTGGGAAGATTTGGTGAAGTTTGGCGTGAGGCAGAGCAAGGTTCTGCCTTGTTGATGAACCCAGCTTCGGCCGCCGAAGAATGGTTCGGCCGCCGAATGTGCTGAGGAGGTGGCTTCGGTTGCCTAAGCTTGCCCCCGAGAGTTTGGACTTTCGACTATGGAGGGGAGTTTTGGCCGCCGAAGGTTATGGACTTTCGTCTCTGGAGTGCCTTTCAGCCCTCGAAACTTGCCCCCGAAAGGGTTCGGCTGCCGAAAGTAGAGATTCGGCCGCCGAAGGTGCATGAGTTTCGGCTCTGGAGAGGACTTTCGGCCGCTGAACCTGCCGCCGAAAGTGCCCTGTCCAGCCTTCCTTTGCATGCTTTGCATGATTATTTTAGGGCGTTTAAGGGGGATCGTGGGGAGTCTTATAGAGTTGTTTTGAGCTAGTTTGGTCCCTCATTTGAGTCCATCTGTGTAGGCACAGACCAGAGGAACCAAAGAGAGCAGCAGTGAGTATTGCTTCAGAGTTTGCAGAGTCAGTCCAGAGATAGCCAGAGGTGAGTGGAACTAAACTTAATCCTTTTAATTGAGAAATGGAATGCTTTCAGCATATTTTCATGCATCATGATTATGCAATAGGCTGATTGCATTAAAATCCACAAATATATTGCATTGCATACTTACTTGTTGATGTGGGTGAATGCTGAATGATCCAAATGAGCCTCTGAGAAAGTCCAGGAGCCTTTGACTACTCCCTGGCAGGTATAAGGAAAGTTCAGGAGCCTTTGACTACGCCCTAGCACAATGGTAAGTACAGGTGTTATATACACGTATAGATATACATGACAGGAAGACCAGGTGCCCATTCTACGCCCTGGCACGAAAATGTTACTGAGACTATTTGGTGACAGGTTTACCCTTGATGTGAATTGTCTGTGATATGATGCATTCCATAAGATCATGTTTTAATGACCTGTTTTATTGTTCTACTCACTGGGCTATAGAGCTCATCCCACTCCCTTATCCCCAGTCTTGCAGGATCAGTGTACAGGGGAAGATCAGCAGGGTACAGGAAGAGAAAAGAGTTATGTAATAGTATAGTGTGGACATGTAATATTAAAGAGATGTAATAGTTGTGTATAAAGTTGGAGTTGTGCTTGACTTATTTGTATTGTAAATCTTGTGTATACATGGTCTGTTTATGTAACTGTTTTATGAGCAGGTGAAAAACCAGGCTTAACCGGTATGAGTTAACCCATCTAGAGCAAGCTTTAGTCAGGGGTTCTTTAGTACAAAGATAGTGCATGCACAGGTTAAGCCTTGGATTAGAGAAAAGTTTTTATTTTCACAGAAAATATGTGATCATGTATGCGATTTATAGGTACACAGAGAGTATAGCAGGCTTGCTACGGGTTTCAGCGACCTTAAGTCGACCTGAATCCTAGCACCGGTGGCGGTCCGATTTTCGGGTCGTTACAGATTGGTATCAGAGCCCAAGGTTCAAATGATCGGACCTATAGAGAGAGTGTCGGGCTCATAGAAGTTAGAAGTGGTCAAGCACAATAGGAATCATGTCCACTAGGATAGGATGTTGAGTCCTGTCTATTTGATGCTATGAAATGCCATGAGTTATGGATGTGCATCATTGATATGTGATGTTTATGTGCTGATGTGCTATGTGATGTGTTTGTTTTCCAGAATTAAGATGAGAGGAACTCGTCGATCCGCACGATTGACTGGAGTCCCACCAGATAGTGAGAGAATAGATGCTCGTCCTCTTGCATTGCCAAGGGCAAGGTCGCAAAGATCAAGCAGGGAAGGTACGTCAATGGACCCTAGAAGGTCTTTAGACGAGAGCAGAAGAGGTATAGCTAGAGGAGGAAGGTCAGAAGAAGTGAGGGAGGCTATGGAGGTGGATCAGTCAGTAGATGAAAGCATGGGTGTAGGCAGATTTGAAGAAGGTATGGGAGAGTCTCAGGGAGGCGCTCAGGTCTAGGGATTTGGTTATCCAGCCTTTCCTCAGGGCCCAGGGTATCCGATGGGAGGTACGTCGGAGTACTCTAGTTTTGCCCCATATTCTACTTACACGCCATATATGCCTTATCCTTATTATTATCCACCATATCCCATGTATCCACCCTCACCTATCCATCCAAGTACAGCACACCCAGAACCAAATGAAACAGTACCTCCACCACCACCACCTGAACCAGTAGACCCTGTTGTCCAGGCACCTCAACCTAGTTCATCAGGGGGAAGTAAGGTGAAAATGACAGAGTACCTGAAATTGGATGCTCCTAAGTTCAATACAGGAGATGATCCATTTGAGTACCTTAGAACTGTGAAGATGATAACTGATGAGTTGGGAGCTGATGATAGTAGAGCCATTGAGATGGCGGGGTTCACACTTAAATGTAAGAAAGCTCGAGAATGGTTCAAGAATTATGTGGAACCCAGGATGGACAGTATGTCATGGGGTGAGTTCGCCAATGAGTTTGCAGAGTGGGCTTTTCCTGATAGTTCCAGGGAGGTGAAACTAATAGAATTTGAACAGTTGCGACAGACAGACGAGATGAGCGTTGATGAATTTACAGATAAGTTCCTGGATTTACTTTAGTACGTGGGTCAAGCCTATGATACTGACCAGAAGAAGGCAAGGAGATATACTATGAGACTGTATCCCAGGTATTCTTCCTTGATTCTTCCAGCAGAGAAGGAGAGTTTCCATTCTATAGTGGATGCCGCGAGGAAAATGGAGGCAAGTGCCAATATTCAGAGTACATTAAAACAGTCAAAGGCACAGGCTTCGGGTTCTAAGGCCCCTAGTGCAGCAATTTCAGGCAGCAAGAGATGGGAAAGGGCAAAAGGAACAAAGAACAAGTTCTAGAGTAAGGTCAAGTCTGGTCTGGGAATGGGTAGTGGCTCAAGCTCTGGCGCAAGCAATCCAGTATGCAGGAGATGTGGGAGACCACACAGGGGAGCTTGTCAGTTGGGATCTTCAGCTTGTTTCAAATGTGGACAGGAAGGGCATTTTGCTCGGGATTGTCCTCAGGTGACCTTTATGGCACCATCCCAGTAGATGAGTTCAGGCAGTGTAGTACAGCCAGCAGCTCCAGTCATACCTCAGGGTAGTGGCAGAGGTAGAGGGAGAGGGTCAGCCTCTTCTTCAGCAGCAGGTTCCCGAGGTAGAAATCCGGTAGTCCCAGCACGGATTTTCACTGTGACTCAGGAGGAGGCTAACACGTCGAACACAGTGGTGTCAGGTAATCTCATCATAGGGTGTTCTGATGTGTATGCTTTGATGGACCCCGGTGCTTCTCATTCCTTTATTGCTTCGAGAGCCGTAGAGAGATTGGGTTTGATCATTTCTGAGTTAGAGTATCCTCTCTGGGTCAGTGGATCCAAATGCGACCCATCAGTGGCAGTGTCAGTCTGTCGTTTCAATCCAGTGTTCATAGAGGGTAGATACCTTCCAGCTGACCTTGTGGTTCTAGATTTGACAGATTTTGATGTCATTCTAGGGATGGATTGGCTATCTGCATATAGTGCTACCTTGGACTGTAGAGACAAGATAGTTAGTCTCAGAGACCAGCATGGGTCAGAGTGTGTCTTCAGAGGAGACAGGAGGGGTACACCCAGAGGTTTGATTTCAGCCCTTCAGGCTCGTCGTTTGCTTAGGAGGGGTTGTCAGGGGTTTCTAGCTCATGTGAGGGAGCTAGATAGTCAGGTTAGGGAACCAGCCTCGATACCAGTAGTCCGAGAATTTTCAGATGTGTTCCCAGACGACTTACCAGGATTATCACCTGATAGGGAGATAGAGTTTGAAATAGAATTGCTGCCTGGTACCAGACCTATCTCTATTCCTCCCTACAGGATGGCGCCAGCAGAGTTAAAAGAGTTGAAAGAACAGTTGCAGGAATTGGTAGATAAGAGTTTCATCCGCCCTAGTACCTCACCTTGGGGTGCTCCAGTGTTGTTTGTCAGGAAGAAGGATGGATCCCTCAGACTTTGTATCAACTACAGACAGTTGAACAAGGTCACTACCAAGAATAAGTATCCTCTACCTAGGATTGATGATCTATTTGAACAGCTAGCTGGAGCAGGTTGTTTCTCTAAAATAGATCTGAGATCTGGGTATCATCAGTTGAAAGTTAGAGAGGCAGATGTGCCAAAGACAGCTTTCAGGACCAGATATGGGCATTATGAGTTCTTAGTGATGCCGTTCGGGTTGACTAATGCCCCTGCAGCATTCATGGATCTCATGAACAGAGTTTTCAGTGAGTATCTGGATCACTTTGTTATTGTTTTTACTGACGATATCTTAGTGTACTCCAGAGATGCAGAGGAGCATGCCCAGCATCTGAGGAAAATTTTGCAGACACTGAGAGAGCATGGTTTATATGCCAAGTTCTCTAAGTGTGAGTTTTGGTTAAGGAGCATTTCCTTCTTGGGACATGTAGTATCAGCAGAAGGGATTGAGGTAGACCCCAAGAAGATAGAGGCTGTAGCTAACTGGCCCAGACCCACTACCGGGACAGAGATTAAAAGCTTTTTGGGACTGGCAGGTTACTATAGGAGGTTCGTTCAGGACTTCTCGAAGATAGCTGCTCCTATGACCAAACTGACTCAGAAGAACCAGAAGTTTTTCTGGTCGGACAAATGTGAAGAGAGCTTTGAGGAGCTAAAAAGAAGATTAACATCAGCACCGGTGTTAGCTTTGCCTGTGAGTAATGAGGATTTCACAGTGTTCTGTGATGTATCTCGAGTGGGATTGGGTTGTGTTTTGATGCAGAATGATAGGGTGATTGCTTATGCTTCTAGACAGTTGAAGAAGCACGAGTTGAATTACCCCACCCATGACCTAGAGATGGCAGCAGTTATCTTTGCACTCAAGATGTGGAGGCATTACCTCTACGGGGTTAAATGCGAGATCTTTACTGATCACAAGAGTTTACAGTACATCCTGAGTCAAAGAGAACTGAATTTGAGGCAGAGAAGATGGGTAGAATTGCTCAGTGATTATGATTGCAAGATCCAGTATCATCCGGGTAAGGCGAATGTTGTGGCAGACGCCCTAAGCCGGAAGTCACTAGGCAGTTTGTCCCATATAGCAGCAGAGCGGAGACCAGTAGTGTTGGAGTTTTACAAGCTCATCGAGGAAGGGTTACAGCTAGAGTTGTCTGGTACAGGTGCATTGATAGCACAGATGAGAGTAATACCAGTGTTTTTGGAGCAGGTAGCTCAGAAACAGCATGAGGACCCGAAATTAGTGAAAATTGCCAGGACTGTTCAGTCAGGCAATAGTGCAGAGTTTAGATTTGACAGCAAAGGGATCCTCCGCTATGGAAGTCGACTATGTGTACCAGATGATAGTAGTCTGAAAGAAGACATTATGAGGGAAGCTCATAATGCGAGGTACAGTGTTCACCCAGGAGCCACCAAGATGTATCAGGATCTGAAGAGGGTGTATTGGTGGCCAGCCAAGAAGAAAGAAGTGGCCCAGTTCGTGTCAGCTTGTGAGGTTTGTCAGAGGGTAAAACTAGAACATCAGAAGCCGGCTGGAATGCTTAACCCACTGCCGATTCCAGAATGGAAATGGGAGAACATAGCTATGGATTTTGTAGTGGGCTTACCGGCAGTGTCCAATAGGATAGACTCTATATGGGTGATTATGGACAGACTCACGAAATCTGCTCATTTCATCCCAGTTAGGAGTAAATATTCTGTGGATAAGTTGGCACAGGTTTATGTGGACGAGATAATAAGGTTACATGAAGTCCCAGTGTCTATAGTCTCAGACAGAGGACCTCAGTTTACCTCCAGATTTTGGCGGAGTCTGCAAAGTGCGATGGGCACGAGGTTGGATTTTAGCACTGCTTTCCATCCACAGAAAGATGGACAGTCAGAAAGGACCATCCAGACCATAGAGGATATGCTCAAAATGTGTGTGTTAAATTTTGGCGGTTCTTGGAGGCAGCATCTACCTTTGGTGGAGTTTGCCTACAATAATAGCCATCATGCTAGCATCGGGATGGCTCCTTATGAAACTTTGTATGGGAGGAAGTGCCGATCACCAGTTTGCTGGGAAGAAGTGGGAGAGAAGGCTCTTGCAGGGCCAAAGTGAGTAGAGATTACTAGTAGAGTGGTGCTCGTGATCAGAGAGAGGATCAGAACAGCTCAGAGTAGGCAGAAAAGCTATGCAGACGTTCGCAGAAAATAGATAGAGTTTCAGGAAGGTGAGATGGTATTGCTGAAAGTGTCTCCAATGAAAGGAGTGGTTCATTTTGGGAAAAAAGGTAAGCTAGCTCCATGGTACATTGGACCCTTTGAGATCTTGCAGAGGATCGGGAATGTGTCGTATAAGCTGGATTTACCTATTTCTATGAAAAGAATTCACCCGGTATTTCATGTTTCTATGCTACGGCAATTTGTGTCAGATCCGAATCAGGTTCTGAGTGAGCCTGATGTGGAGATTCTTAGAGATCTCACCTATATAGAGCAGCCAGTACAGATTCTGGACATGCAGATCAGACAGCTAAGGAACAAGGAAATTTCGATGGTGAAAGTCCTGTGGAACCATCATAATCTAGAAGAGTGCACCTGGGAGACGCGGGAGTCTATGCTCCAGCAGTATCCATATCTGTTTTGAGGTTAGTTTTCCTCCTTTTTTGTGTTTATTTGTTTTAGGAACATTCGAGGACGAATGTTCTTAAGGGGGGGAGAATGTAATACCCGGCTAGAGTCTGACATCGAAATTCTACTTTCCGGTGGGATCCAGGATGTCGGAATCCTCTAGAAGGGTAAGAATAATGTTTTTCTAAAGTATTTTAGAATGTTTTAATGTGTTCAAGTTAAAATGGAATGAGTTTTTGAAAGAAAGAACCAAGGCAGAAAAGCCAGGTTCGGCCGCCGAAGGTGATGTTCAGCCGCTGAACATGCATGGCTTTCGGTTTCACGTTAGGCCGCCGAAGGTGGTCTGGCCAGCCACCTATAAAAGGCCCTCAGTCGGTTGAACGGATAAGAATTGCTTTTCCTTTCACTTTCAGAGGTGAGACCATGCTTTCCTTAGGTATGCTTCATGTTTTCATCAAATCATGCAAAGGTTTGATTGGTTTTAATGTTTTTTTTGAAGGTTTTGAACTATAAACATAAGTTTTGAAGTTTGGAAAGTTTGAAGAAGAGTTGCTCCAAATCTCCACGTTAGGATCGTTCATCTTCTTGGTTTCAAGAGGTAAGTGAAGATCCTGAAGTTATTTTCATGAGTTATGGAAGTTTTATGGAGTTTTTGGGTAGAGTTGCATGAATAGGGTAAAGAGTGAGTTTTTGGTGTTTTGTAGATAAAAGCATGTTTATGTGTTATGCTTTGTTGTTATGTTGGGGTTTTAGGTAGTTTTTGACCCCTTTGAGCATATACTTGGGTATATGCATGTTGAGGAATTGAGATGTTTGAGTTTGGGAAGATTTGGTGAAGTTTGGCGTGAGGCAGAGCAAGGTTCTGCCTTGCTGATGAACCCAGCTTCGGCCGCCAAAGAATGGTTCGGCCGCCGAATGTGCTGAGGAGGTGGCTTTGGTTGCCTAAGCTTGCCCCCGAGAGTTTGGACTTTCGGCTCTGGAGGGGAGTTTCGGCCGCTGAAGGTGCTGCCGAAGGTTATGGACTTTCGTCTCTGGAGTGCCTTTCAGCCCCCGAAAGGGTTCGGCTGCCGAAAGTAGAGATTCGGCCGCCAAAGGTGCATGAGTTTCGGCTCTGGAGAGGACTTTCGGCCGCCGAACCTGCCGCCGAAAGTGCCCTGTCCAGCCTTCCTTTGCATGCTTTGCATGATTGTTTTAGGGTGTTTAAGGGGATTCTTGGGGAGTCTTATAGAGTTGTTTTGAGCTAGTTTGGTCCCTCATTTGAGTCCATCTGTGTAGGCACAGACCAGAGGAACCAAAGAGAGCAGCAGTGAGTACTGCTTCAGAGTTTGCAGAGTCAGTCCAGAGATAGCCAGAGGTGAGTGGAACTAAACTTAATCCTTTTAATTGAGAAATGGAATGCTTTTAGCATATTTTCATGCATCATGATTATGCAATAGGTTGATTGCATTAAAATCCACAAATATGTTGCATTGCATACTTACTTGTTGATGTGGGTGGATGCTGAATGATCCAAATGAGCCTCTGAGAAAGTCCAGGAGCCTTTGACTACGCCCTGGCAGGTATAAGGAAAGTCCAGGAGCCTTTGACTACGCCCTGGCACAATGGTAAGTACAGGTGTTATATACACGTATAGATATACATGACAGGAAGACCAGGTGCCCATTCTACGCCCTGGCACGGAAATGTTACTGAGACTATTTGGTGACAGGTTTATCCTTGATGTGAATTTTCTGTGATATGATGCATTCCATAAGATCATGTTTTAATGACCTGTTTTATTGTTCTACTCACTGGGCTATAGAGCTCATCCCACTCCCTTATCCCAAGTCTTGCAGGATCAATGTACAGGAGAAGATTAGCAGGGTACAGGAAGAGAAAAGAGTTCTGTAATAGTATAGTGTGGACATGTAATATTAAAGAGATGTAATAGTTGTGTATAAAGTTAGAGTTGTGCTTGACTTATTTGTATTGTAAATCTTGTGTATACATGGTCTGTTTATGTAACTGTTTTATGAGCAGGTGAAAAACCAGGCTTAACCGGTATGAGTTAACCCATCTAGAGCAAGCTCTAGTCAGGGGTTCTTTAGTACAGAGATAGTGCATGCACAGGTTAAGCCTTGGATCAGAGAAAAGTTTTTATTTTCACAGAAAATATGTGATCATGTATGGAATTTACAGGTATACAGAGAGTATAGCAGGCTTGCTACGGGTTTTGGCGACCTTAAGTCGACCTGAATCCTAGCGCCGGTGGCGGTCCGATTTTCGGGTCGTTACAAGTGTGCACAGGTTAAGTTTGGTAAACGAAAGAAAAAGTTTATGGTTTTATGTATATGTTTGATCATGTATGGGATTATACCAGATGTACAGGATGTATGTTAGGCTTGCTATGGGTCCCAGCGACTTTAAGTCGATCTGGATCCTAGCGCCGGTAACGGTCCGGTTTCTGGGTCGTTACAGATTGGTATTAGAGCCCTAGGTTTATATGGTCGGACCTATAGTGTGTCGGGCTCATAGAGTTTATAGAAGGGCAAGCACAATAGGGAAGATCATGTCCACTAGGATAGGATAAGGAGTCCTGTCTTGCATGATGATGTGAAATGCCATGATAATATGTATGTGCATTAATGTTATACTATGTATGTGATGTGAGTTCGTGTGTTTCCACATGAACTATATGATGTTATGTTTAAGTGAATATGTATGTTGTTTTTCAGAAGCAGGATGAGAGGAACTCGTCGATCTGCTAGATTGACTGGAGCTCCGCCAGAGAATGAGGGCATGGATGCCCATCCCCCTGCTCTGCAAAGGGCAAGGTCTTGTAGAACAAGTAGAGAAGGAACATCAAGGGACCCTAGAAGGTCTTTTGATGCAAGCAGGAGGAGATCAGTTCAGGGTGGTATGTCAGCGAATGTGATGGGATCAGAGGAGGATGATCAAAGAAGAGATAGTAGTCTGAGCATGAGTATGTCAGCAGAGGGTATGGGAGTGTCCCAAGGAGGCGCTCAGGCCTCGGGGTTTGTTCACCCACCCCAGTAGCAACCCTATCCACAGGGCCCAAGGTATCCGATGGGGAGTACATCGGATTATTCCAATTATAACCCATACCCCACCTTTATGCCCTATCCTCCCTTTTATCCACCGTATCCACAATACCCCATGTTTCCACCCTCATCCTTCTACCCAGGCACAACAAACCCTAACCTAGGGAATGCTGCACCTCCTCCTCCACTAGTAGAATCAATAGTCCCTGAGGTTCAGATACCCAAACCTAGCTCATCAGTTGGGGGTAAAGTAAAGATGACGGACTATCTAAAGTTGGATGATATGATATAAAATAATGTAATGTATTGGATAGAGTTGTGCTTGGCCCTAGTATTTGGTTAATCCCTTTTTGTACATGATCCTTATGTATGTTTTATTGATGTTTGTGTAAACCAAGCTTAATGTATGTTATATTACCCCATTGACGCATTTGATGAGGACTCCAGTGTGGGGTTTACGTTTATGGATATGAGTGTGCACAGGTTAAGCTTGGTAAACAAAAGAAAAAGTTATGGTTTTATGTATATGTTTGATCATGTATGGGATTATACCAGATGTACAGGATGTATGTTAGGCTTGCTACGGGTCCCGGCGACCTTAAGTCGATCTGGATCCTAGCACCGGTAACGGTCCGGTTTCCGGGTTGTTACAAATGGGGAAGTAATACATCTTTTTGTATGGTATTAGAGTCTTCCCTTTCCCCACGGTGTGCTTGAGGCGTTTGAACCTTTCATGGTCACAAAATTTGCATCTGGTAAGTTCTGTATCATTTTTCCAATAAATCATACAACCATTAACACAACAGTGTATCTTTTGTACAGGGAGCCCCAATCCTTGCACTAGTCTCTTTGTTGAGTAAAAGCTGTCCGTCATAACATTGTCACTCGGTAACATCTCCTTCATAAGTTCACAAATCTAATCAAAACACCGTTCTGAGAAATGATGTTCTGCCTTCAGATTTAGTAAACGTGAAACAGCCGATAACTGAGAGTGAGTTTTACATCCAGACCATAGTTCTTGCTATCATACAGTTTTAACATATCATACAGTTTCTGTGCAGCGGAGTTTGGCATCTCATATGTATCATTATTTATTACATGACAGCTTGTTGCATCCTTGACCATGTCCTCCAATCGATTGAAATTTGGGTGATTAACACTATCAGAACCATAAGACATACTAATAGTGCATCACCAGATCCGTCACGCACTTCAGTTTCACCATGCAAATACCAAACAAGGTAATTTTGCACAAAACCATACTTCATTAAATGATATTTAACTGTATTTTCACCTTGAAAGCTATGGTTCTGACACTTAAATCGATTGTAAGGACAACGAATCTGATCGCCATTTAAATAATCTGGGCAGTTCTTAGCCTTCTCTATAAATTCATTGATCCCCTCTAAATATCTGGGATTAAGTAAACCATCTCTAAGACGGGCACATATCCAACTTCTTTCCGCAGTCATATTAGCTACAATAACGATGCTACTATGAAAACATAAAACTTATAAACCCTATCTTCGAATGGAGCCTGAAAAGCAACAATTAAATTATGCATTATATCTAAAATATGCAGTAATTATATCAATTTTTCTTGAGAGGATAATTGATGCAAAAAATGGAATAATAATATAAAAATCTGAATTACATGAACTTGGCAAGTGCACCAGCAGGTGTATAGCACCTGCTAGTGCACTTGCCAAGTGCACCAGCAGGTGTATAGCACCTGCTGGTGCACTGCAAAGTGCACCTGCTGGTGCACTTAGCAAGTAAGATGGCACATTTTATTCCATGTCATAAAACTGATGATGCAATGAACATAGCTGATTTGTTTTTCAGAGAAGTAGTATGTTTGCATGGTATACTTAAGACTGTTGTTTCTGATAGAAATTCTAAGTTTCTTAGTCGTTTCTGATAGAAATTCTAAGTTTCTTAGTCATTTCTAGCGTGTTTTGTGGGGGAAATTGGATACTAAATTTTTATTTTTTACTATTTGTCATCCACAAACAGATGGCCAAACTGAAGTCATTAAATATCCATATAAACAATTGAATTAATTTTAACACTTGAATTAATTTAACAGAACTCTATGAAGTCTGTATAATACAAATTTATTATAATTATAACAATATTTTAAATTAATTTTAATTATATTTAAATTAACTTACACGACATATAATTATTTTTACCATATAAACAATTTATTTAACTAAAATTAAATATTAAATAAAATCTTAAACTCTTATATGAAATTTCTAAATTATATAATGGAAATACTTAATTTTAAAATAGGACTGATTAGATTCCGTCAGAAATTTTAATTAATAATATTTGATTAAGATGAAATTTAGAAAATGAAAGAGTAGAAATCGAAATCTTTTATTGAATTCTTAAAAATTGAAAAAAAGTGTTTCAAATAATAAAAAATAAATTATTTATAATAGAAAAATTCTAATGTAAAAAAATTTAAAAAAATTAATAAAAATATAAAATTGATGATAAAATTCTTTGAAAATACTTTTGTTACACTTTTAAAAGTTATGCATTTTAAAATTTTATTTATAAAAAATTATTATGAACTTTCAATGGATGTTGGCCGCATAAGTTAAGTTAAATTCAAATCTTCATTATTTTTTTTTACTTAAATAATAATTTTAATTGAAAATTTTAAATAATTAAGAGTTTAAAATTTTAATTAAAATTTAATTCAAATTAATTAAATTATTTATATAATAAAAATAATGAGTATTGTAAAATAATTTAAATATTAATTTAAATTAATTTAAATTATTATAATTATAATAAATTTAAAAATTAAGATTTTTTAATTTAAAATTAAAAATTTTAATAATTCGATAAAATTGTGAATTTTTTGACGAATAGATTTTTTTTTAATATTTAAATATGAGTTTTCAAATTGTTATTGATTGTTTCTTGGTTTGTTTTGGTTTGTGATATAAGATAATTAAGAATCCCATATATCAAACTAATTAAAGAAGTAAACTTACAAAAGATTCTAAGTATTTACATCGAATTAAACTATACTTGGATACATTGAATCAGATCCAATTACCGGACCCACAGGACTCGCTTATCGAATTCTCAGCCTCGGGGACAATCAGCACCCCAATATTACGCCTACCGACAAATCTAATTGAGATTCCATATTACTAAAATTATTAAATTTATCAATTTTTTTTGAAATAAAAATAAAAAATTAAATAAAATTTAAAATTTCTCAAATTTATTTAAATATATTTATCATCATACTAAATAATTATGTAAATACATCAATATTTTATTATATTTATAATATAATTTACATTCTTATTTAATTTAATACTTCAATTTACTAAATTCATCAATTAAATAATCTTTAAATTTTTAATTCCATAACACTTCAACTTCTCAATTAAAATATTATGGATTTTAGTTTTTAATATTTTGCTTTGAGTAATATATTACTCTTTTAAACTTATAAATAAATTTACATTCCATCTTATTTTTTTCATAAAAGAAATTGCAATAAAGAATTTTATTTTATTTTTAATAAAATGAGTTAAATAGGTTGTACATAATCTGAAATATCACATCATTTACACTGGTCGAAGCAGAACTCGAAGATATATACAATTTCTTAATTATGATTAGGGTTAATAGGATATAAATATTATATTATACTATTAAGTTAGTAACGGATCTAATACTAATACCTCCTAATTAGGAGTAAGCATTATCCTGAAATTTTGAAAATAGGGTTTTTAATATGTATATAAACTTAGCTGGAAAATTATGTTTATCCATTTTTCTTTTGTCTGCTAGTGACATCTAACTGGTTTTCTGTGCACCTATTTTTGTCATCTATTTTTGTCACTCAAACCCGTACATACAGACGTGTCAGAGAATCTTTCCATGCCAGGCCGCCATTTAATTCTCTCCAGCGTACATGCTGTTAAAACTGCGAAATGACTGGGTTAGCTATTCTCACTCATGTCATATCGTCGGGCTAGATTATCTCCTATTGGACCTGCGCCCATGAGCCATCCGGTTTGCCCATGTGTCCGGGTTAGAATTTACGATAGTGGATCGATCTGCTTGAAGATGGCCCGATGAGTTTTGGGCTTATGTTTTTCTTTAGGGTCCGGTCTGCCCCATGTATCGGGGTTAGGACTTGCGGTAATGGGTCGGTCTGCTTGTGGATGGCCCGATGGACTTTGCCTTGTGTTTTTCTTTAGAGTCCGGTCTTACCCCAAGTGTAGAAAATCCGACCGTCATCAAAATAAAAAAATCGATCGAATCAATTTAATTTAATAATTTAGTTCAATTTATATGATAAACATTTCAGTTCCATTTTAAATTTTAAAATTCTTCATCTAATAATTCGATTCGATTTTGAAAATAGAAATTTTAGTAAAACTCAACCTAAAAAAAAATAAATTTAAAGATATCATCTTCTTGTGGTTTAGTGGTGAATTAGTTATCTTTTAATTTTAAAGGTCTAGGTTTTTGAATATGTGGCTCCACAATCTGTATATTTTCCTTTTTTTATTTTTTTATTAACTTTTAATCCTAACCATTAATTTTTTATAGATTTGAGCCATCAATTCTATGTATAAATTAATTATTTTAGAGTAAAAAATCTAAATGCTATCTCTTCCTTCCTTTTTTCCTCAACTTTCCCTCATCTATTTTCCTTTAATTGAAATTAAATGCATGAATCAAGAAAAGGAATCCATAGTAGATAGCATAGCACGTAGCAGTAGCACGGCTGCTCCAAACTAGCAGTATGTCGCCGCAATACTTTGTCTCCGGATCGCAACAACTCGAATCTAGAGCTGCAACTCCGCTCTCCACCGCCACAGCCCCACTCTCCACCGCCGTAGCCCCACTCTCCACCGTTGCAACCCCGCATTCCAGCACCATGACACTTAACCTCCAGCACATAATAATCCCTTTCTTGCATCGCTGCCATGCAGCCTTTTTCCAGCATCGCAGCCACGGTCTCTAGTGCCGCAGCCCGCATTTCAGTGTTGAACTTTGTTTCCTAACATCACCATCATTTTTAAATTTTAAATTGCTGTTATTTTTTTCTTAAAATTGTAAAATTGCTTTTCTTTATTATAGATATGGATGGTTGAAATTATAATTGAGTTAATATTGAATATAAATTTTATTTTGAGATTTATTTCATTTAATAATAAAAGGGGACAAAGAGAAGGAGATGGGTGAAGAATCGACTTCAATTAGAATCTAATTGATTTATTTCCATTGATTATTAGGATCTATTTAATTTAAAATATAAATAAAATTTTAATTTTTAATTTATTTAATTTAATTTAATTTTAAATCAAATCGATAGATGGTTCATCCTATACGTCTAATTGAATAAATCTCACTTGATACACATAAACCAATATTTTAAGAGTATATTTCAAAATAAGTATAGTTAACTTTGAGAATAAAATTTGAGCTTACTATCATCCAAACACTTAGTTTTTAATCGAAATTGAAGATTTTAATAATTAAATATTTCCATCACCATTTCTTCCGATGATAACTGCATAAAGATGCAAACAAAATATATTCATGGGATGCATTACATTATTTATATTCTTTGTAGAAAATAATAAATTGCATTCAAACACCTACGAAGGAATCTGATTGTTCCGTTTATAAAAACTATCTCTTAGAATAAAACTATTTTGTTCATCTTTCATCAAGCTATAGTAATTAGGATTTGAAAGAGTTCTTCATTAATGTAATTAAATAATATTTTATGAATTTTATGATTAAAAAAATAATAAAAATTAGTCTCGGTGAGACTATGTAAAGTTTTTAAAATTCAATATAAACATTTAGTTTCTGCTGTAGCACATAAAATATAAACATTTAGTTTTATTTTTAATTACTAAAATTTCGTTTGTTTGTAAAATATAATTTGTACAGAGAATAGTTTCTGTGAAAAATATTTTCTATAAAAAATATTTTCTATAAAAAATATTTTCTAATAACATGATTTATTCTCAATTGCTTGATTTTAACTTGAAAAATAAATTTATTAACAAATTTTTATATAGATTTCTTAATAAAAATCTCAATATATGGAGAATGACTTCCTGTTTTTTAAGTGAGGAAGTCATTTTTTTTTTTTAAATAACTTACTTTTTATCACTAGTTCCGATTAGATGTATTATAATTTATCAAAATTAAAAAGTTTATTTAGGTTCTGTTTATCATTTTTTATCAATAATCTTGATTAAAGAAAAAAGTAAGTGATTTTTAAAATAATTTATTTTTTTCTTTAATCAAGAAAATATTAATTAAATTTTTTATGCCTCAAACACTAAAGTATATGAAAAATATTTTTCTGAAAAGTATTTTTCATAAAACAAAAGAAGCCTAAATAAACTTTTCAATTTTTATAAATTATAATACATCTAATTGGAACTAGTGATGGGACAGTGAAGTTCATGATATATACTTGGATATAGCTGAGTCTATGGAGGGCAAAGATTTAATTTGTTTTGGATCCAGATGATATTATTATTGATCATTAAGGGACTATCTATTCGTTAATGATTTCTTCTAAATTATAGAATTTTTTTTTTCTCTAAAAAATGGAAATTAGCTGTCATTTTTGTGTGATAGGTCAAAGGGTTGAGTATAGGATTAATGTTGCATATGAATCTTGAGAAATTATGGGATAAACCAATGATATGGATTTGAGCAATGGCTTTTTCATGGTCAAGTTCAGCTCATATGTGAAATATCATATTCATTAGTTATTGCAACCAATTATCTCGATCTCTGCCTTCGGTTAGTAAGTTTTTTGTCTCTTATTTGGAAGCTCATTTTCTTCTCTTGATCCTCCTTTCTTTTCTACATCTTGTTTTTATTCTCCACTCCACCAATCCATGTCGGACTTTGAACAAGACGTCAATGAGTTGATAGACAAAGCTTTGAACCTAAACTGTCAAGATTAAGTCCCTAACCTCACATCAAGTAGTTCCACCGCTACCGCTCCTCCCCCTCCCACCAAAAAAAAAAAAAAAAAAAAAACTTACAAAAATGTCTCCTTGTTAGGAAGTTGTTTGCATCAAAAGCTTTAGGAGCCAACATAGTTAAAGCAGCACTACAGAAGTCTTGGAGAAACCTTAGGAGTTTTCATGTCAAGGCAGAGAAGAATCATATATTACCTCTTTACCTTTAAACATTAAGTTGGCTGTCAATGCGCCCTATCAAATAGACCATGGTGTATTCATACTCACTCGTAAACCTCCATGAATGCCCACCAGACATATCTATTGTGGAGATTGATTTTTCCCGCTCCTTATTTTGGATCCAGGCATATGGACTCCCACGAAATAAGATGAATCAGGAAATAGAAAAATTGATTGGAAATTTTGCCTAGGATGGATTCATAGGCCAACCTCTCTACCTAAGAATCAAGACAGCCAATCTTATCACCTTCCCCATCAAACCTAGCTTTTAATTTAAGAAACTAGATGGTATCTTACAACAAGCAAATTTAAAATTTTACAAGCTTTCTGACCTATGTTACCAGTGCAAAATTATGGGCCATTATAGTAAAGATTGCCCAAGCTCCTGATGGAAGGATGGGCTATTAGAAGCACCAAGCAATAAGCCCTTTGGTCCTTGGCTAAAAGCAAGTCCCATCAAACCCAGTAACTTGGGAATAGTACTCGAACTACCCTTACCACTACAATCCTAGAATTATCGTACTTTTTATGGGCAATGATTGGATATACTCTTATTGGTTAGGATTTCGTCTTTCTATAATACTATCATGGAATCTAAGTTTTTTATTCACTTATAAAGAGTGGATGAAAATAGGAACCGCCACCACTCATGAGAACATAAACAAAGAGAACGACGTGGTTAAGAGACTTACCACCAGTAGACGTCCATTGTCCTTCATATTTTATAACGAAACGGTCTAGGTTCGAGATAGTGGGTACGAGAGAGGGAAGGTATTAGGCACCTTTCTTACATGGAATTTATTATTAAGAACCAACATCAGCCCTCTACACATGTTTCTTATATTCTATCATAGTGTATTTAATTAGAAATCTCTAATTAAGCAACTTTATTCTAGTTTAAACTCATGTACCTCAGCATGTGAAGTTTTTACATGACTTAAAATGAAATGTTTATCAAGTTGCCCTAATTACATATTTTTATGCTTGATTTCATCCTATTATTCTTTTTTCACACAAGTGGGATACTTAAACATGCATGAGTTTTAAGTTAATTTTGATACATAGTAAATAAATGCTTTCTAAGTTTTTAAGCATGCATTTAAAGTCTACTTTTATAGTTAACTAGCCCTAAGAATTTTGCTACTTAGACATTTATATGTGAAAGTGATATACAACTCTAATCATATCAACCATATCTCTAAAATGCAAAGATCCTTTTAAAATTACCAAGTGAATTCCTAAATTTGCTAGGTCCATATTACATGTATATTATGATGAGGAAAGCAAATAAAAGCATTCAAATAATGGGGAGAGGAGAAGATAATTATAATCTCAATATTCTAAAAAAAGGGAAAGGAGAATATAATTAACTACAATTCTTAAAAATAATTAAAATAATTAAAAAGATTACAAGACCTAATGGGTCAAATACTCTTGCAAAGGACCTTTAAAGTTAGACTTTTCCTCCATTAAAATTGGATTCCTCCATAGACTCCTAGGTTAGATCCATTGGCTCCCCAAATGTGGAAAAATTTCATGCAAAGGGCTAATTGGTTTTGACCAACCATTGAATTCGGTCAAGGTCGAGTTCTTTCTTTGGTGTAAATTCATTCAAATAAACTTGTCAAAATAACAAAATGAAAATAAAAAGGAAGCAAATAGTAAAAAATAATAAAATATCCAGCAGCAAATAAATATGAAAAATGAAAATAGAAAAATTAAAAATCCTAAAGGAAATAGAAAAGTAATCCTTTTCCAATAAGAAAAGGAATTTTCAAACAAATCAAGCAGGGGAAATCCTAGCCCCTATTTACTTCTTTTCCTAACACAAAAACACATCTTAATACTTCGAGATATAAAGATCTAAAAGTAGAAAATTGAAAGAACAAATAAAAGAATACAAAAACAAACAAGAAAAGTCTACTACCCACAACATATCTAATTAGGCACAGATTCTGGCACTGAAAAAGAAAAAATATGAAAAATAAAAAATAATTCTGAGAATCTAAAATTTTATAGAAACTAACTAGAAATATAGAACTAAAAGCAAATCAACCAAAAAGCATTTGAAAAACTCGTGTTATGGCCCATGCAAAATGGTTGCTTTAGAAATTAGCAGATTATGAATTCCAATTTATATACAATATGGTATGAATTTAGAAGGCAAAATGTGAAAAAATCAAAAGAAAAAGTTTTAATGCACTTCCAACTTAATTTTAGGCTTAGGAATCATATGATTTGGAGATCTAGATTTTGGGTCATGAAAAGTGCATTACCAGGTAGTACTGACCAGAGTAACTCTGGTATACCTCTTAAATTTAAAAAATCATATTAAAGCAAAAAATATATATAAACTATAGCGAATTTAATGAAGAACACAATAAAAATATTTTAAAAGTCATAAGTGATGGGTGTCGAAACCACAAAAACTAACCTATTAAAACCCAATAAATATGAATTGTGTATAGGGTGAATATGATCAAATGCACATGAAATTGACACTAGAAATTTTCAAACGATGACTAAGAAAATAAACAATAAAAGTAAAAAAGGGATTTTGATGATGAATAAGAATTAAAGAAATTAAAAGGAGCAATAATAAAAAGATAAATAAATTAATGTAAATAAATTCTAGTTGAAGTTTTGGATTTTTTCAGTTTTGAGAATTGATTATAGAAATAAACATATTTTATTCCTTCCAATAAATTAGTTATAGTTATAGAAAACGCTCCTCATAACTAATATCTCCTTAGATTTAAATTAATTAGAAAGCGTTCACTAATTAACCCTAATCAACAAATCGCCCAGAAAACATGTTTGAGATTTTAATTTATCAACCGTCTTAAGAATTAGAGAGGTTCAATTCTAACCAATAAATTAAACCGCGCGGCGAGTTCAAACTAGATCATACAATTTCTTAGTAGGTTACACTATTACGAACTTCAAGTATCCAAACTAACAAAATATCACTTTGAAAATATGAACAATGGGCCCTAGTTATCAAATAACAAAGCAATAATAATATTAAAAACTAAAATTGCATAAATATTAAAAGAATAAAAGATGAATAATTATATTTAGATCACACAATTCATGGATAAACTAAAATTTTAACCTAACTCCAACTAGAAATAAAGAGTTTAGCCACTCATTGTTTTGGAAGAAAATATAAAAGAGAAGAGAATAGAGAATCGTCTGGAAAAGAGAGATGCCGAAGATGATGGCCCCTGCAGCTATCCAGAAAGATGGGCTTCAATAGGTGCTCAACCCTAGTAAAGTCTTTTAGGGAATAGGAAATCTTATTTGCTTCAAATTATGAATCCTTCTTTTAACATGTTTCCATTCAGGAGATATGTAATACCCGGCTAGATTCACACATCGGAATTTCTACCGTCCGGTGGAATGCGAGGATATCAGAGGTTTCTAAAAGGGTAAGAGAAAGGTTTTAAAATGTTTTCAAATGTTTTAAAGGTTTAGAGTGGAAAAGGATTGAGTTTTGAAGAGAAAAGGCCAAGGAGGCATTTTGCCATGTTCGGCCGCCGAAGGTAAAGTTCGGCCGCCGAAAGTGCCCTGGATTCGGCCCCCGAAGGCAATGTTTGGCCGCCGAACGTTGCATGGTTTCGCATGCAGTTTCGGCTGCCAAAGCTGAGGCGGTCGTTCATCTATATAGGGCACCGAGTCCAGAAAACAGAGGAGGGTTTCGTCTCTCTTTCTGGCCTAGGTGAGTTCTTGATCTCCTTGGATTGTTTTCATGTTTTTTCTTCAAATCTTTCACAGTTAAACAAGTTTTACGTAATTTTTATGTGTTTTTGAAGAGTTTGAAAGCTTGGAGAAGTTTGAAGCTTGAATCTCCATATCTTTGAGTTTGGATCACACCAGCCCTTGGTCTTCAAGAGGTACGTGGATATCCTTGATGTTTATACTGTTTTCTATGAGTTTTATGAAGGGAAGGGGAGTTAATGCTTGAGTTTGCATGAGTTGAGCATCTTAGGGTTTATGTACCCTTTGTGCATGTGTGATGTGTATGTGGTTAGTTTTGGAGTTTTGAGCTGGTTTTCAGCACCTATGAGCTAGTAGAAGTGTTGATGCATGATTTGGAAAGGTTAGATGCATGTGTTGAGAGCTTAGCAGGGATTGGAGGGACTGGAAGGCGTCCTTGTGCACGAAGCTGAGTTCTGGATGAACTCAGGTTCGGCAGCCGAAGGAGGATTCAGCCGCCGAACATGCCCGACTTTCGTCTCTGGAGGAGACATTCGGCCGCCGAAGGTGCTGCCGAAGGTGCCCTGTCCAGCCTTCGTTTGCTTGTTTTGCAGGCATGTTTTGAGGTGTTCTAGAGGGGTTTTGGGGAGTTGTTTATCAGTTACATAGAGTATGTTTGTTACCTCATTTGCGTCCTCCATTGTAGGATTGGACCCGAGGAACCGAGGTGTTTAGCAGTAGTAGCTGCTTCAGAGGTAGAGGTAGCTCAGAGTTAGCCACTGCTCGGCTACAGGTGAGTGGAACTAAACCTAATGCTTTTAATTGAACAATAAAATGCTTTTAGCATCATTCATGCATCATGAGTATACAGTAGGTTGCTTGCATTAAAATCCACGAATATGTTGCATTGCATAGTTATTTGTTGATGTGGGTGAATACTGAATGATCCAATAGTCCCTGAGAGAAGTCCAGGAGCCTTTGACTACGCCCTGGCAGGTATAGAGAAGTCCAGGAGCCTTTGACTACGCCCTGGCAGGTATAGTAAAGTCCAGGAGCCTTTGACTACGCCCTGGCAATGGTAAGTGCAGAGGTGTTATATACACATATACATATATCACAGGAAGACCAAGTGCTCGATTGTACGCCCAGGCACGGCAGAGTTACCGGGACTATGTGGTGACAGGTTTACCCTTGATGTGAATTGTCTGTGATATGATGCATTCCATGAGTTCATGTGTTAATGACTTGTTTTACTGTTCTACTCACTGGGCTATAGAGCTCATCCCACTCCCTTAACCCCAGTTTTGCAGGTTCTGAGATAGCTATGGGAAGTTAGAGTCGTCAAGAGTAAAGAAGGATATGCATGAATGTATGTTTATAATAGCATAGTGGACATGATGTAATTAAAAGAGTAGGTGTAATGTAATGTATAGAGATGTACTGTCATTTATTGGCTAGACTTGTGCTTTCCCTAGTGTCATTGCTATAGTGTGGTGTATGATGAATCCCTTTGTTACATGAATCCTGTTTTACGTTTCTTGATGAGAAATGTGTGTATCAGGCTTACTGTATGGCTTTGATGAGATACCAGTGGATTGTGGTACAGATTAAAAGGGTTTCAATCCCTTGGCCCACAGCAGAGAGTAGTCACTGGTATAGGCCCTGAGGGCCATTTCAGATTGGCATATCTGAGTAGCAGTAGTTAAGCCTGGAGAGTTTTACAGGATTTTTGAGTATTGTTGTATCATGTATAGGATTTATTAGGTACACAGAGAGTATAGTCGGCTTGTTACGGGTCCCGGCGGCCTTAAGCCGATCTGGATCCTAGTGCCAGTGATGGTTCGGACCGTTACAGAAGGGTACCGGTTTCCGGGCTGTTACAGATTGGTATCAGAGCATAGGGCCTCTAGAGTACGATGTGTTGAGCAAAGATGCTCCAGGACTAGAGATATCCCACATCGGAAAGAGGTGTTGTCTTGTATAGGAGGGTAAGCACAATAGGTAAAATCATGTCCACTAGGATAGGATGTGGAGTCCTGTCTTGCATGATGATATGAAATGCCATGATAAGTTGCATGTGCATTATTGATATGTTTGATATGTGCTGAGGATTCATGTGTTCTCACATGGATCATTTGATGATATTTTTGTGTGATGTTGTGCTTTTCAGAGGCAGGATGAGAGGAACTAGTTGATCTGCTAGATTGACTGGAGCTCCACTGGAGAATGAGGATATGGATGCCCATCTCCCCGTTCTGCAAAGGGCAACATCAGATAGCTTAAGCAGAGAAGGTACATCAAGGGACCCTAGACGGTCTGTTGATGAGAGTCGAAGGGGAGTCGTTCAGAGTGGTATGTCAGGGTTTATGAGAGAAGTAGAGGAGGATGAGCAGAGCCGAGATGGTAGCTTTGGCAGGAGTAGGTTAGGAGGAGATATGGGTGAGTCCCAAGGAGGCACTTAGGCCTCGAGATTTGTTCCACCTCAGTATCCACCCTACCCGTGGGGGCAGAGTACTTGATGAGTGGTACATCGGAGTTTCCTCGGTATAACCCATATCCCACCTTTATGCCTTATCCTTCCTTTTACCCGCCATATCCACCGCCATATCCACAGTATACCATGTTTCCACCCTTCTTTGGGTATCCCAGGTCAGCAAACCCTAACCCAGGGCATGTTGCATCTCCTCCACCACCAGTAGAACCAGTAGCCCCAGTTGTCCAAACACCTAAGCCTAGTTCACCTGAAGGAAGTATGATGCAGATGACAGACTATTTAAGGTTGGATGTTCCCAAATTTGAGACAGGTAGTGACCCTTTTGAGTATCGTAGACCGGTTAAGATGATAACTGACGAGTTGGGAGCCAGTGAGAGTAGAGCCAGTCTGATGCTGCAAAGAAGAAAAAGAAAGGTAGAGGCCTGAAAGGGTCAAAGAAAAGAGAGTTCTAGAATAGGGTACAGTTTAGTATGGGTTGTAGCGAGGGCTCGAGTTCTGGTTGGAATAGTTCTAGCTGTTCGAGGTGCGGTAGGAGGCACAAAGGAGGCTGTCGGACTGGGACAACAGCATGTTTCAGGTGCGGACAGGAGGGCACATGGCACGAGAGTGTTCCACTATGACCTTGTCAGCACAGTTTCCGCAGACATCCTCAGACAATATAATTCCACCAGAAGCTCCAACCTCGGTGCAGGGCAGAGGTAGAAAAAGAGGGGTAGTCCCTTCTTCAGTAGGTTCCTTAAGTGGAAGTCCGTTAGTTCCGACTCGGATTTTCACCCAGGTTCAGCCAGAGACAGACACACCGAACACAGTGGTGCCAGGTAAACTCACTTTGGAGTGTTCTGATGTGTATGTTTTATGGCCACTAGTAGAATATCAGTTGATGTGCGAATAGTAAAGTGTAATAAAGTTCAATGTTCAGAGATAAAGGTTCAGAGACGAGTGAGTAGTTAAAGGTTAGGGAGCCGAAAGAGCTCGAGCGCTATGACCGTGGATTTTATAAATCCAGGTATAGGGAGAGTGATCTCTCATCTCTGAGTATAGTACGTATAAGAAATAAGGCAAAAAATAGAGTAAGAAAACAAGAAAAGTAAGTAAGAAAATAGTAAGTGAAAAAGAGGAAATGAGGTAGAATAGAGGAGAGAAAGAATATAATAGAATAAATGTAAAGGAAAGATAAGTTCAGAATGAGATTTCAGTTTAGTCTGGGATTAGATGGCGATTGAGCTCTGGTTCATATAGTTCTGAATACGTGAGGCATGGAGTTTACACGAAAGTAGTCTGTTGGTATGGGACTACGGCATGTGTAGATGCGAGCAGGAAGGACTTATGTTGTGTGAGTGTCCTACTGCGGCCCTGATTGGCACAGTCCCAGCAGATGACTTCTAGTAGTGTGGCTCAGCCCGTAGCTCTAGCCATGGTACAGGACAGTGGTTGAGGCAGGAGGAGAGAGTTCTCCTTTTCTTTGGTAGGTTCCCGAGGGAAGATTCGTTAGCTTTAGCTTGGACTTCATCCTGACTCAGTAGGAGGCTAGCACATCGAACACGGTGACGTCAGACATGGTCACTTGAGGGTGTTCAGATGTGTAGGTTTTAGTGGACCCTGATGTTTCTTTCCCTGTTGTTTTGAGAGCCGTAGATAGAGGGGGGTTTGATAACTTCTGGGTTTAGAGTGTTCTCTTTGGGTTAGTGGACCCGAGTATGATCCATCTGAGGCAGAGTTAGTTAGTCAGAATAGTTTAGAGTTTGTGGTGAGTAGATGCGATCCAGCTGACCTTATGGTTCTAGAGTTGACTATGTGATGTCATTCTAGGGCGGAGTGGCTAGCTACTCATAATATTACCTGTGTCTGCAGAGACAAGGTAAGAGAGTATAGAATGTAAGATAGATCAGAGGCAGTCCTTAGAGGGGACAGTATAGCATACCCAAAAGTTTAATATCAGCCCTACCGGCTCGTGACTTCGTTAGGAAAGGTAGTCAGGGGTTTCTTGCTCTTGTTCGAGAGCATAATAGTCAGGTCAGGGAACCAGCCTCAATGCCCATAATCAGAAAGAGAGAAAAAGTTTTATATGTTATCCCAGACAAATTAGCAGGTTTACCATTGATAAAAACAATATAGAGTCTGGAAGTCAAGTGAGGATGGAGACAAGGCTCATCTTCACCTCTTCCTTTGACATAGTACCTGTAGAATGTAAGAGTTGAAAAAGTTATAAGAGCTAGAAAAGCAGGTGCATTAGAGCAGTTGTGAACTTGGTAGATAAGGATTCTATCCGACTTAGTACTACACCCTGGAATGGTCCAGTGAGAAACGAAGGATGAACCCTTGAGACTTTGTCACAACTGTAAACAGTTGCACAAGGTCACTACCAAGGATAGGTGTTCCCACGTAGGATTAATGATCTGTGGAGACAGCTAGTAAGAGCTGATGATCCTCCACAATAGATCTAAGAGTTGGGAACTATAAGTTGAGAGTGAGAGAGAAAGTTAAAGAAAAAGCCAGTACAGTAAAAAGAAAGAGAAAGAAAAAGATCAAAGTGCGCAGCAAAGGCGTAGAAGAGGTCAGAAAAAACAGAGAAGCCTGCCCATGATCTACTGAGTGTTGTAGATTTTTAAGAGAACATGGTATAGAGGCCAAGTTCTGTACTATGCGTGCGATTTCAGGGCATGTCTGTTTGAATCGTGAGGTGTCACAATACGATTTCTACAGTAAATAGAGAGTTGAAACTATAGGCAAGGCATCTCGCATTTCCTTAGAGTAGTGTGAATAAAGCTGAGAAGAGCCAAAGAAAAAGGAAAATCAGTAGCTAAATGAAAGAAGCAAATCAGTTGTGGACTGACAGAAGTTATAAGCAGTCAGTGTCGAGTGTGGACACAGCTTAAGCAGGTAAGAGTCAGCAGAGTCAGAAAGTATAGACAATCCGGGAGTGTTTACTCCGGTAATATCTGTGTCGCAGAGGAAGGTGTTAGGCTTCCCTTAATTGCTTGTTTTCCCTGTATGTTTATTGTTGTTTTAAACATTTGAGGACGAATGTTCTTAAAGGGGGGAAGAATGTAATACCCGGCTAGATTCAGACATCGGAATTTCTACTGTCCGGTGGAATGCGAGGATGTCAGAGGTTTCTAAAAGGGTAAGAGAAAGGTTTTAAAATGTTTTCAAATGTTTTAAAGGTTTAGAGTGGAAAAGGATTGAGTTTTGAAGAGAAAAGGCCAAGGAGGCATTTTGCCATGTTCGGCCGCCGAAGGTAAAGTTCGGCCGCCGAAAGTGCCCTGGATTCGGCCGCCGAAGGCAATGTTTGGCCGCCGAACGTTGCATGGTTTCGCATGCAGTTTCGGCTACCGAAGCTGAGGCGGTCGTTCATCTATATAGGGCACCGAGTCCAGAAAACAGAGGAGGGTTTCGTCTCTCTTTCTGGCCTAGGTGAGTTCTTGATCTCCTTGGATTGTTTTCATGTTTTTTCTTCAAATCTTTCACAGTTAAACAAGTTTTACGTAAGTTTTATGTGTTTTTGAAGAGTTTGAAAGCTTGGAGAAGTTTGAAGCTTGAATCTCCATATCTTTGAGTTTGGATCACACCAGCCTTTGGTCTTCAAGAGGTACGTGGAGATCCTTGATGTTTATATTGTTTTCTATGAGTTTTATGAAGGGAAAGGGAGTTAATGCTTGAGTTTGCATGAGTTGAGCATCTTAGGGTTTATGTACCCTTTGTGGATGTGTGATGTGTATGTGGTTAGTTTTGGAGTTTTGAGCTGGTTTCCAGCACCTATGAGCTAGTAGAAGTGTTGATGCATGATTTGGAAAGGTTAGATGCATGTGTTGAGAGCTTAGCAGGGATTGGAGGGACTGGAAGGCGTCCTTGTGCACGAAGCTGAGTTCTGGATGAACTCAAGTTCGGCAGCCGAAGGAGGATTCGGCCGCCGAACATGCCCGACTTTCGTCTCTGGAGGAGACATTCGGCCGCCGAAGGTGCTGCCGAAGGTGCCCTGTCCAGCCTTCCTTTGCTTGTTTTGCAGGCATGTTTTGAGGTGTTCTAGAGGGGTTTTGGGGAGTTGTTTATCAGTTACATAGAGTATGTTTGGTACCTCATTTGCGTCCTCCATTGTAGGATTGGACCCGAGGAACCGAGGTGTTTAGCAGTAGTAGCTACTTCAAAGGTAGAGGTAGCTCAGAGTTAGCCACTGCTCGGCTACAGGTGAGTGGAACTAAACCTAATGCTTTTAATTGAACAATAAAATGCTTTTAGCATCATTCATGCATCATGAGTATACAGTAGGTTGCTTGCATTAAAATCCACGAATATGTTGCATTGCATAGTTATTTGTTGATGTGGGTGAATACTGAATGATCCAATAGTCCCTGAGAGAAGTCTAGGAGCCTTTGACTACGCCCTGGCAGGTATAGAGAAGTCCAGGAGCCTTTGACTACGCCCTGGCAGGTATAGTAAAGTCCAGGAGCCTTTGACTACGCCCTGGCAATGGTAAGTGCAGAGGTGTTATATACACATATACATATATCACAGGAAGACCAGGTGCTCGATTCTACGCCCTGGCAAGGCAGAGTTACCGGGACTATGTGGTGACAGGTTTACCCTTGATGTGAATTGTCTGTGATATGATGCATTCCATGAGTTCATGTGTTAATGACTTGTTTTACTGTTCTACTCACTGGGCTATAGAGCTCATCCCACTCCCTTAACCCCAGTTTTGCAGGTTCTGAGATAGCTATGGGAAGTCAGAGTCGTCAAGAGTAAAGAAGGATATGCATGAATGTATGTTTATAATAGCATAGTGGACATGATGTAATTAAAAGAGGAGGTGTAATGTAATGTATAGAGATGTACTATCATTTATTGGCTAGACTTGTGCTTTCCCTAGTGTCATTGCTATAGTGTGGTGTATGATGAATCCCTTTGTTACATGAATCCTGTTTTACGTTTCTTGATGAGAAATGTGTGTATCAGGCTTACTGTATGGCTTTGATGAGATACCAGTGGATTGTGGTACAGATTAAAAGGGTTTCAATCCCTTGGCCCACAGCAGAGAGTAGTCACTGGTATAGGCCCTGAGGGCCATTTCAGATTGGCATATCTGAGTAGCAGTAGTTAAGCCTGGAGAGTTTTACAGGATTGTTGAGTATTGTTGTATCATGTATAGGATTTATCAAGTACACAGAGAGTATAGTCGGCTTGCTACGGGTCCCGGCGGCCTTAAGCCGATCTGGATCCTAGTGCTAGTGATGGTTCGGACCGTTACAGAAGGGTATCGGTTTCCGGGCTGTTACAAGATAACTCCTTGATTTGATGAGGATATTGTGTCGCACTGAAGGAGGGAAAAATGAGTGGGTCTCATGGCTTTTAATGAGAAGATATGATCTTTTATTTCAATTTTAAATTAATTTCCTGCTCACTGTCAAGTCTGCCTCTATTGCTGTTTAGCAGTTTGCCCTGTGACTTGGGTAAATCGTCGGTCAAATTGGTTTAAAGTCGGGGCAATTCTGGATTCTGTGAAGCAAGATCATTTGGTAGGTTTGCCCAAATCGCTGGTTAAGTCAATTTCAACGCTTTTTAATACCTTTTTATTAAATCCACTTCTCTTTTGCTTTTCTGCGAAATATCATCAAAAAATATAAAATTAGTTAAAAATATATTCTATTCAATGCTAAGAATAGTATGAAAAATGTGTTGAAATTACGTTCGATTAATAGGCTCCATGAATCGAGATGGAAAAGTCAAATAGAACAAGGCGCCACCATGCTTATATGCACAAAATTATGTTACCTACAAATATCATATCAAAATAGATAGAGGAGGTTACCAATATAATGTATATGATGTTAGTCTGCCATGATTTTTTTTTAAAGAGAAATACCTTGAGATAAAATAAAAGAAGTGAAGAGAGCAAAGGAAAAGGTGTTGCAGCACCTTAGGGAGAGGGGTTGTATGTCATTTTATTTATTAATAAAAGAGGTTTTATTATCATTATTATTTGTTTGCATATTATATAATAATGATTAATATCCCTGGTTATTTATTATTATGGTGATAATAATAAAATATGACTAGTATGATTATTGATTGATAATCATGAGATGATTATGTGTATGTTGATATAATTCAATAATCATAGATACTTGTTAGAGAACAAAGTATTGGATGGACCCACATTTAGATCACTATATGAGTTATTTTCATAAGTGAATTTGAATATAGTTATATTTTAATCTTTTGACTTGAGATTGTCATAGTTTTCAATATAAATACTGTTATGTTTTGACATAACCATATATTGTCTTTAATTGAATAATCATAAAGGTTATGATTGAGCATAATAGAAAATTATGTAGAGAATATTGAACAATCAAGATAGAATTTGTTTCTTTCTTTGAAAGAGATATCTTCTAGGCCCCTCGATAAGTGAAACTGAGAAATGCATGCCTGTACTCAAATGAATAGATAGTGTGATCAATATTATTTTATTTTATCAGTTTACTTAGAGATTGAGAAATCATAAGTTTGAACATTATAAGTCTGTGACTTATGTTCAAACTAGATATCGTGTGACAAAATGATTAATACATGTTTTGTTTATTATGTTTTATTAGACTATCGATCCTCATATTAATTGGGTAGCCTTAATGTCTTGCTAGAGACCGCTTATGATTTATGAGCCTCGTGGGACTGAGCCTATTGCCAATTAATGTGAGCTTATTGGGTCACATACAAAAGAACATCGTTGATGTGCTATGTCATATTAATGGGCTAAAAGCTCATTAGTATAATTAATAATAACAAAGATGTTATTATTATTTATTATTATAAGATAATAATCTTTGAAAGATTTGCAGTTTATCTGTAACTGTTACAGATAAAGAATTTTTCCGTTTTCTTTTCAAAAATGACTTATCACATAGATATTTGAGTATCTGTGAAATTGTGATAGTTGGTTATGAACACAACTATTTTTCGAAAAGAAAAGTGTGGGCAAACGAGAAAACTGAAAAACGAATAAAAGACATTCTTTGAATAGCGGGAGCAAAGTTCTTTTGAGGTGATCGTTTTCTAGATTGCAGATTAGGGAGCACATAGCTTATCCATTCGTTGAGAGAGCTAGCACTCCAGATGGAAGCATTCTGTAATACCCGGCTAGACTCCGGTATCGAAATTCCTACCGTCCGGTGGAATCTCGGATGTCGAAAGCCTTTAGTAGGGTAGAAACATGTTTTCATAAAATGTTTTAATGTATTTCATGATTCTAAGTAAAAAGGAAATGAGTTTTTGCATGAAAACAACCTTGGAGGAAAACTCAGGTTCGGCCGCCGAACCTCAAGTTCGGCCGCCGAACATGCATGCGCTTCGGGTGTGTCTTAGGCCCCCGAAAGCATAAGTGAGGGAAGTCCAGGTTCGGCCGCCGAACATGGCATGCATGCGGAGGCACTTTCGGCTCTCGAACGTGGCCTGGCCAGCCACCTATAAAGGGGTCCCTTAGCCGAAAACGAGCGAGCTTTTCTCCCCATTTTCGGCCAAGGTGAGCTCTCCGCCATCCCTCACCGGTTTTGAGCTCCTTCCTTCAAATCTTTCTCAATTTTCATTTGTTTTACCCTTGTTTTGAAGATATTGAGCATTTGAGCAAGTTTTGGAGCTTGGAGGTTCAAGGAACTCTCTCTCTCCCATTTTCTGAGCTAGGGTCGTTCACCTCTCGATTTTCAAGAGGTAAGGGTCGATCTTGAGCTTATGGCATGTTTTAAGTAAGTTTTAAGTAGATCTATGGGGTAGAATGCATGTTTAGCTTATGGTTAGGTTTATGGGTTTATGTTATGTGTTTATGAACAATGTGAGTTGTTTGATGTGTTGTAGTTGGGGTTTTTGATGGTTTGAAGCCCCTAGGAGCTTGTATGCTTGAGTATGTATGTTGTAGAATAGGTTTATGCATGTTTGGATGGTTTTGAGAGGAAAATGTGCATGTGGAACCAAGTTTCTACCCTTTGGCAGAAACCAGGTTCGGCAGCCGAAGGACTTTCGGCCGCCGAACCTGCCTGGGAGGCCAGCCTTTCGGCTGCCGAAGCCTGCCCCCGAAAGAGGACTTTCGTCTCTGTCTGGGAGTTTCGGCCACCGAAAGTGCCGCCGAACATGCATGAGTTTCGTCTCTGTCTGGGAGTTTCGGCCGCCGAAGGTGCCGCCGAACCTGCCTGACTTTCGGCTCTGGAGGGACTTTCGGCCGCCGAACCTGCCGCCGAAAGTGCCCTGTCCAGCCTTCCTTTGCATGTTTTTGCATGGATGTTTTGAGGAGTTTTAGAGGGTTTTTGGGGGATGTTTTTAGAGTTATGTTCTAGTTCTTTGGTCCCTCATTTGAGTCCACCTGTGTAGGTTCGGACCCGAGGAATTGAGGACCCCAGCAGTGAGTCAGCTGCTCCAGTGTCTGGTCAGAGCTATCCAGAGGTGAGTAGAATAAACCTTTACGTTTTAAAGTAAATCAATTGTAAAGTTTTGAGCATGTTCATGCATCATGAATGCCATGTGATGATCTAGGTTGTTTGCATTAGAATTCACGAATATGTTGCATTGCATATTTTAATGTTGATGTGGATGAATGTTGGATGATCCATAGCCCTCAATCTATGATGTGACGATGTGATATGTACGGTACGGAATGTAAGACCAGTGGGACCCATTCTACGTTCGCTGGCACTATGTAAGAGAAAGACCAGGACCCATTCTACGTTCTGGCACAGTTGGACTGTTATGTTATGCTATGTAAGAGAAAGACCAGGACCCATTCTACGTTCTGGCACAGTTGGACTATGTAGAGGGCTATTGGTGACAAGTTCATCCTTGATGTGATTAGCTGTGATGTGATGCATTCCATGTTATTATATGTTTTGAATGTTTTATTATTCTGCTCACTGGTGTAATACCCGGCTAGACTCCGGTATCGGAATTCCTACCGTCCGGTGGAATCTCGGATGTCGGAGACCTCTAGAAGGGTAGAATCATGTTTTATAAAAATGTTTTCATGTATTAATGGTTTTAAGTATGAAATTAAATAAGTTTTTGCATGAAAAGTCCTTTGAGGAAAACCCAGGTTCGGCCGCCGAAAGTCAAGTTCGGCCGCCGAACGTGCATGCGTTTTGGAGGCACGTTAGGCCCCCGAAAGCATGAGTGAGGGCAGTCCAGGTTCGGCCGCCGAAAGTCAAGTTCGGCCGCCGAACATTTGCATGGATGCGGAGGCACATTCGGCCCCCGAACGTGGCCTGGCCAGCCACCTATAAAAGGGTCCCTTAGCCGAAAATGGGCGAGCTTTTTCTCCCCATTTCGGCCAAGGTGAGCATTCCGCCATCCTTCCCCAATCTTGAGTTTTTCCTTCCTTTTTCCATGATCTTTACAAGTTTATAACTTTGTTTTTGAAGATCTTTGAGCTTAGAACGAGTTTTGGAGCTTGGAGACCAAAAGTTGGAACTTCTCCCATCTCCAAGTTTAGATCTCCTCAACCCTCGATCTTCAAGAGGTAAGAGCCGATCTTAAGCTCAATGTATGATTTAAACAAGTTTTATGAAGTTTTAAGGGGTAGAATGCATGTTAGGGTATATGTTGAACCTATGGGTTTTTGATGACTTTTTGAACAATGTAGCTTGATTGTGTGTGATTGAAGTGTTGTAGATGGGGTATATGCATGTTTGAGGCCCCTAGGAACTTGTATGCATGCTTTGGTTGAAAAATATGCATGTTTGGAAGGTTTGGAGGCGAAATGTGCTAAGGGAGCCAAGTTTCTGCCCTTTGCAGAAACCAGGTTCGGCAGCCGAAGGTACTTTCGGCCGCCGAACATGGCTGGGGAGGCAGGCCTTTCGGCTGCCGAAGTTGCCCCCGAAAAGAGACTTTCGTCTCTGTCTGGCACTTTCGGCCGCCGAAGGTGCCGCCGAACCTACCTGAGTTTCGTCTCTGTCCAGGACTTTCGGCCGCCGAAGGTGCCGCCGAAAGTGCCTTGTTCAGCCACTCCATGCATATCTCTATGTGATATTCTCAGGATGTTTTAGGGGGTTTTTGGGGAGTAGTTTATAGTTATGTTCAGGTATATTTGGTCCCTCATTTGAGTCCACCCGTGTAGGTTCGGACCCGAGGAATCGAGGACCCCAGCAGTGAGTTCAACTGCTTCGGTATTGTCAGAGTCAGCCAGAGGTGAGTGGAACTAAACTTAATCTTTTAAATCAAATGTTTTATCATGTTTCATGCATCATGATTATGCAATAGGGTGATTGCATTAGTTTCACGAATATGCCGCATTGCATCATGTGTTGTTGATGTGGGTGAATGTTGGATGACCCAATTAGTCCATGACAGGAAGACCAGGACCCCATTCTACGGCCTGGCACGGAAATGAAAGACCAGGACCCCATTCTACAGCCTGGCACGATTGTGGACTCGAAGACCAGGAGCCCAGAGGAGGCCCTGGGATAATGGTAAGTAATGTATGTATGACAGGAAGACCAGGACCCCATGCTACGGCCTGGCACTATGTTAGCTTGGACTAATTGGTGACAAGTTCACTCAACCCTTACGTGAATTGTCTGTGTTATGATGCATTTCATTGGAGCATAGTATTAAAATGTTTTATAGTCCTTCTCACTGGGCTTTTAGCTCATCCCTCTCCCTTTACCCCCAGGCTTGCAGGTACAGTATAGTGCGGGAGTCCGGATAGAGTAAAGAAGTCATGCTTATGTAATAGATAGCAATGGACATGATCAAATTGTAATGTAAAAGTACAGTATAGTTATGTAATGAGTTTTATGGATGTTAGTGTGTGCTTGACCATAGAATGTTGTATCCCTTTTTATACATGATCTTAGAGATTTTGATGATGTTTATGTAAACCAGCTCAACACAGGTTATGTTACCCTTTGAGGGTACAGATGAAATCCCACAGAGGGATCAATGTTATGTTAATGTTTATGCACAGGTTGAGTTTGGTTGATGTTCATGGAAAGAAAAGTTTTAATTTTTATGCTTATTGTTGATCATGTATGGGATTATACAGGTTTACAGGTCTTATGTCAGGCTTGCTACGGGTCCCGGCGGCCTTAAGTCGACCCGGATCCTAGCGCCGGTAGCGGTCCGATTTTCGGGTCGTTACAGAATGGTATCAGAGCCCTAGGTTCATATGGTCGGACCTAGAGTGTCGGGCTCATAGAGGTTATAGAAGGTCAAGCACAATAAGGAAAGATCATGTCCACTAGGATAGGATGTGGAGTCCTGTCTTGCATGATGATGTGAAATGCCATGACTTTACGCATGTGCATTAATGATATGCTATGATATGTGATGTATGTGATGCGGGTTCATGTGTGCTCACATGAACCATATGATGCTAATGTTTATGTGTTGTGTACTGTTTTTCAGAAAACAGGATGAGAGGAACTCGTCGATCAGCAAGATTGACTGGAGTACCACCTGAGGATGAGGGCATGAGCGCCCGTCCTCCAGCATTGCCTAGAGCAATGTCTAGTAGGTCTAACCGAGAAAGAGCAGCAAGAGACCCTAGAAGGTCTTTGGATCTGGGTAGAAGCAGATCAGTCAGAGGAACAGGTCAGGGAGGAGCGTCAGAGGATATGGAGGATGATATGGACGTAGAACAGAGGAGGGATGGCAGTTTGGGAGTCAGTATGTCGGAAGAAGGAATGGGAGAGTCCCAAGGAGGCACTCAGGCCTCGGGATTTGTACAGCCACCTCACTACCCACATTTCTCACAACATCCCGGGTATTCGATGGGAGGTACATCGGATTACCCTAGTATCACCCCTTATCCCACACAGATGCCATACCCACCATACTACCCACCATATTCACAATACCCAATGTATCCACCTCCACCCTATTATCCAAATCCAGCAAACCCTACCTCAGAAAATGTTGCACCACCTCCACCACCTGCAGAACCAGCAGCCCCAGTTGATCAGCCACCTAGACCTAGCTCAGCCAGTGGGAGCAAGGTCAAGATGATCGACTATATGAAGCTGGGTGCTCCCCAGTTTGAAACCGGTGATGATCCGTTCGTGTACTTGGAGCGGGTCAAGGCAATTACAGATGAGATAGGGGCGGATGACAGTAGAGCCATTCAGATGGCCGGGTTCACGCTTAAGTGCAAAAAGGCACGGGAGTGGTTCAAGAATTATGTGAACCCGAGAGTGGACAGCATGACTTGGGAAGAGTTTGCAAACGAGTTTGCAGGATGGGCTTTCCCTGATAGTTCAAGGGAATTGAAGATGATAGAATTCGAGCAGTTGAGGCAAACTGATGACATGAGTGTAGACGAATATACCGACAGGTTTATGGAGTTGCTGCCATTTGCAGGGCAAGACCTTAGCACAGACCAGAAGAAGTCGAGGAGGTATATCATGAAGCTCCATCCCAGGTATTCCTCCTTGGTACAGTCAGCAGATAGAGAGAGTTTTCATGCCATAGTAGACATGGCTAGGAGAATGGAGGCTAGTGCCATCATTCAGGGGACAGTTAAGCAGACAGTGGCACAAGCTTCTGGTTCTAAAACTCCGGGAGGGGGAAGGTTAGATCCCTCTACCTTGAGTGCAGCAGCTTCAGGCAGTAAGAGATGGGGTAAACCCAAAGGTAAGAAGAACAAGTTCTGGAGTAAAGTCAAGTCCAGTCTGGGATTTGGGAGTGGCTCAAGCTCTGGTGCGGATAATGTAGTTTGTGCGAGGTGTGGTAGACCACACAAGGGAGTATGTCGGTTTGGGACGAACGCCTGCTTCAGATGTGGTCAGGAGGGGCATATGGCTCAAGATTGTCCAAGAGCAGTCCCGATGGCTCAGTCCCAGCAGACAGCTTCAGGCAGTGTAGCGCAGCCAGCAGCTCCAGCCATGACTCAGGCCAGTGGCAGAGGCAGAGGGAGAGGGGCAGCCTCTTCTTCAGCGGGTTTCAGAGGTGAAGGTCCATCAGCTCCAGCACGGATCTTCACAATGACACAGCAGGAGGCAGACGCATCCAACACTGTGGTGGCAGGTAATCTCGTCATAGGTTGTTCGGATGTTTATGCATTGATGGACCCTGGTGCATCTCATTCTTTTATTGCTCCGAGGGCCGTAGAGAGGTTGGGATTGATGACTTCCGGGTTAGAGTGTCCTCTCTGGGTCAATGGACCCAAGTGTGATCCATCAGTGGCAGAGTCAGTCTGTCAGTGTAGTCCAGTTTTTGTTGAGGGGAGATGCATGTCCGCCGACCTAGTGGTTCTAGATTTGACAGATTTTGACATCATTCTAGGGATGGACTGGTTATCTACCCATGGTGCTACCTTGGACTGCAGGGACAAGGTAGTCAGGTTCAGAGTTCAGGATGGATCAGAGGTTGTCTTCAGAGGAGACAGGCGGGGTACACCTAGAGGTATGATCTCAACTCTTCAGGCTCGTAGGTTGCTCAGGAGGGGATGTCAGGGGTATTTGGCTCATGTGAGAGAGCTAAATAGTCAGGTTAGAGAGCCCGCCTCGGTGCCAGTGGTTAGAGAGTTCTTAGATGTGTTCCCAGACGAACTGCCAGGTTTACCACCTGCTAGGGAGATAGAGTTCGAGATAGAACTGATGCCTGGAACCTGACCGATCTCTATCCCTCCCTACAGGATGGCGCCAGCAGAATTGAAAGAGTTGAAGGAGCAGTTACAGGAGCTGGTAGACAAGGGCTTCATCCGACCGAGTACCTCACCCTGGGGTGCTCCAGTGCTGTTTGTGAAAAAGAAGGATGGATCTCTTAGACTTTGTATCGACTACAGGCAGTTGAACAAAGTCACTACCAAGAACAAGTACCCATTGCCAAGGATCGACGATCTATTCGACCAGCTAGCAGGAGCGGGTTGTTTCTCCAAAATAGATCTGAGGTCCGGGTATCATCAGTTGAGGATCAGGGAAGAGGATGTGCCAAAGACGGCTTTCAGGACCAGATATGGGCATTTTGAGTTCCTTGTGATGCCGTTCGGGTTAACTAACGCCCCTGCAGCATTCATGGACCTCATGAATAGAGTGTTTAGCCAATACCTGGATCACTTTGTTATTGTCTTCATAGACGATATCTTGGTGTATTCCAGGAATGCAGAGGAGCATGCCCATCATCTGAGGTTGGTTCTACAGACCTTGAGGGAACATGGCTTGTATGCCAAGTTCTCCAAGTGCGAGTTCTGGCTAAGGAGCATTTCGTTCTTGGGGCATGTAGTGTCAGAGAATGGGATAGAGGTAGACCCCAAGAAGACAGAAACTGTGGCTAACTGGCCTAGACCCACTTCAGTAACAGAGATCAGGAGTTTCTTGGGTTTGGCAGGTTACTACAGGAGGTTCGTTCAGGACTTCTCGAAAATAGCAGCTCCTCTGACCAGACTAACCAGGAAGAATCAGATGTTTCTGTGGACCGACCAGTGCGAGGAGAGTTTTGAGGAGCTCAAGAAGAGGTTGACTTCAGCACCAGTTTTAGCTCTGCCATCTAGTGGAGAGGACTTTACAGTCTTTTGTGATGCGTCCCGTGTGGGACTGGGTTGTGTGCTTATGCAGAACGAAAGGGTGATTGCTTATGCTTCTAGGCAGCTAAAGAAGCATGAGTTGAATTACCCCACACATGACCTTGAGATGGCAGCAGTAATCTTTGCACTCAAGATGTGGAGGCACTACCTCTATGGGGTAAAATGTGAGATCTTCACAGATCATAAAAGTCTGCAGTACATCCTGAGTCAAAGAGATTTGAACTTAAGACAGAGGAGATGGGTAGAGCTGCTGAGTGACTATGATTGCAAGATTCAGTATCATCCGGGTAAGGCGAATGTTGTGGCAGACGCCCTAAGCCGGAAGTCACTAGGCAGTCTATCCCACATCACGGCAGAGAGGAGACCAGTGGTGAAGGAGTTTTACAAGCTCATTGATGAAGGTCTACAGTTAGAGTTGTTTGGTACAGGTGCCTTGGTTGCTCAGATGAAAGTGACACCCGTGTTTCTGGAGCAGGTGGCTCAGAAACAGCATGAGGACCCAGAGTTAGTGAAGATTGCCAGGACTGTTCAGTCAGGCAAGGACAGTGAGTTCAGATTTGACAGTAAGGGGATCCTCCGTTATGGGAGTCGATTGTGTGTACCAGATGACATAGGGCTAAAAGGAGACATTATGAGAGAGGCTCATAATGCAAGATACAGCATTCACCCCGGAGCCACCAAGATGTATCAAGATCTGAAGAAAGTTTATTGGTGGCCAGCTATGAAGAGAGAAGTGGCACAGTTTGTGTCAGCCTGCGAAATATGTCAGAGGGTGAAGCTGGAACATCAGAAGCCGGCTGGAATGCTTAACCCGCTACCTATTCCAGAGTGGAAATGGGAGAATATAGCTATGGACTTCGTAGTGGGGTTACCGGCGACGTCCAACAGATTGGACTCCATATGGGTGATTGTGGACAGACTCACCAAATCTGCTCACTTCATCCCTGTCAGGAGTGGTTATTCTGTGGACAAGTTGGCGCAGGTGTATGTAGATGAGATAGTCAGACTGCATGGGGTTCCTGTTTCTATTGTGTCAGATAGAGGACCCCAATTCACCTCCAGGTTTTGGCGGAGTCTGCAGAATGCCATGGGTACTAGGTTGGATTTCAGCACTGCCTTCCATCCACAGACAGACGGACAGTCAGAGAGGACCATCCAGACCATAGAAGATATGCTGAGAATGTGTGTGCTGGACTTTGGCGGTTCTTGGAGGCAACATCTACCTTTGGTGGAGTTTGCCTACAATAACAGCCATCATGCTAGCATCGGGATGGCTCCATATGAAGCTTTATATGGGAGGAAGTGCAGGTCACCTGTTTGCTGGGAGGAAGTTGGAGAAAAGGCCTTGGCAGGGCCTGAACTAGTAGAGATCACCAGCAGGGTGGTACCCTTAATCAGAGAAAGAATTAAGACTGCTGCAAGCAGACAGAAGAGTTATGCAGACATCCGCAGAAGGCTAGTAGAGTTTCAGGAGGGGGATCTGGTATTGCTTAAAGTGTCTCCAATGAAAAGAGTGGTTCGCTTTGGGAAGAAAGGTAAACTAGCCCCACGATACATCGGACCCTTCGAAATCTTGCAGAAGATTGGGAATGTGTCGTACAAGCTAGATTTGCCTGCTTCAATGGCAAGAATCCATCCGGTTTTCCATGTTTCAATGTTGAGGAAATTTGTGTCAGATCCGGGCAAGGTTCTTAGTGAGCCTGATATGGAGATCCAAGAGGATCTAACCTATGTTGAACAGCCAGTACGGATCCTAGACACCCAGATCAGAAAGCTAAGGAACAAGGAAATCCCGATGGTGAAAGTCCTTTGGAACCACCACAATTTGGAAGAATGTACCTGGGAGACACGGGAGTCCATGCTCCAACAGTATCCCCATCTCTTTTAGCGGTTAGTATCTATGTGTTTCATGTGTATGTTATGTTGTTTACTATGCATGTGCTAGTTGAGGAACATTCGGGGACGAATGTTCTTAAGGGGGGGAGAATGTAATACCCGGCTAGACTCCGGTATCGGAATTCCTACCGTCCGGTGGAATCTCGGATGTCGGAGACCTTTAGAAGGGTAGAATCATGTTTTATAAAAATGTTTTCATGTATTAATGGTTTTAAGTATGAAATTAAATGAGTTTTTGCATGAAAAGTCCTTGGAGGAAAACCCAGGTTCGGCCGCCGAAAGTCAAGTTCGGCCGCCGAACGTGCATGCGTTTTGGAGGCACGTTAGGCCCCCGAAAGCATGAGTGAGGGCAGTCCAGGTTCGGCCGCCGAAAGTCAAGTTCGGCCGCCGAACATTTGCATGGATGCGGAGGCACATTCGGCCCCCGAACGTGGCCTGGCCAGCCACCTATAAAAGGGTCCCTTAGCCGAAAATGGGCGAGCTTTTTCTCCCCATTTCGGCCAAGGTGAGCATTCCGCCATCCTTCCCCAATCTTGAGTTTTTCCTTCCTTTTTCCATGATCTTTACAAGTTTATAACTTTGTTTTTGAAGATCTTTGAGCTTAGAACGAGTTTTGGAGCTTGGAGACCAAAAGTTGGAACTTCTCCCATCTCCAAGTTTAGATCTCCTCAACCCTCGATCTTCAAGAGGTAAGAGCCGATCTTAAGCTCAATGTATGATTTAAACAAGTTTTATGAAGTTTTAAGGGGTAGAATGCATGTTAGGGTATATGTTGAACCTATGGGTTTTTGATGACTTTTTGAACAATGTAGCTTGATTGTGTGTGATTGAAGTGTTGTAGATGGGGTATATGCATGTTTGAGGCCCCTAGGAACTTGTATGCATGCTTTGGTTGAAAAATATGCATGTTTGGAAGGTTTGGAGGCGAAATGTGCTAAGGGAGCCAAGTTTCTGCCCTTTGCAGAAACCAGGTTCGACAGCCGAAGGTACTTTCGGCCGCCTAACATGGCTGGGGAGGCAGGCCTTTCGGCTGCCGAAGTTGCCCCCGAAAAGAGACTTTCGTCTCTGTCTGGCACTTTCGGCCGCCGAAGGTGCCGCCGAACCTACCTGAGTTTCGTCTCTGTCCAGGACTTTCGGCCGCCGAAGGTGCCGCCGAAAGTGCCCTGTTCAGCCACTCCATGCATATCTCTATGTGATATTCTCAGGATGTTTTAGGGGGTTTTTGGGGAGTAGTTTATAGTTATGTTCAGGTATATTTGGTCCCTCATTTGAGTCCACCCGTGTAGGTTCGGACCCGAGGAACCGAGGACCCCAGCAGTGAGTTCAACTGCTTCGGTATTGTCAGAGTCAGCCAGAGGTGAGTGGAACTAAACTTAATCTTTTAAATCAAATGTTTTATCATGTTTCATGCATCATGATTATGCAATAGGGTGATTGCATTAGTTTCACGAATATGCCGCATTGCATCATGTGTTGTTGATGTGGGTGAATGTTGGATGACCCAATTAGTCCATGACAGGAAGACCAGGACCCCATTCTACAGCCTGGCACGGAAATGAAAGACCAGGACCCCATTCTACGGCCTGGCACGATTGTGGACTCGAAGACCAGGAGCCCAGAGGAGGCCCTGGGATAATGGTAAGTAATGTATGTATGACAGGAAGACCAGGACCCCATGCTACGGCCTGGCACTATGTTAGCTTGGACTAATTGGTGACAAGTTCACTCAACCCTTACGTGAATTGTCTGTGTTATGATGCATTTCATTGGAGCATAGTATTAAAATGTTTTATAGTCCTTCTCACTGGGCTATTAGCTCATCCCTCTCCCTTTACCCCCAGGCTTGCAGGTACAGTATAGTGCGGGAGTCCGGATAGAGTAAAGAAGTCATGCTTATGTAATAGATAGCAATGGACATGATCAAATTGTAATGTAAAAGTACAGTATAGTTATGTAATGAGTTTTATGGATGTTAGTGTGTGCTTGACCATAGAATGTTGTATCCCTTTTTATACATGATCTTAGAGATTTTGATGATGTTTATGTAAACCAGCTCAACACAGGTTATGTTACCCTTTGAGGGTACAGATGAAATCCCACAGAGGGATCAATGTTATGTTAATGTTTATGCACAGGTTGAGTTTGGTTGATGTTCATGGAAAGAAAAGTTTTAATTTTTATGCTTATTGTTGATCATGTATGGGATTATACAGGTTTACAGGTCTTATGTCAGGCTTGCTACGGGTCCCGGCGGCCTTAAGTCGACCCGGATCCTAGCGCCGGTAGCGGTCCGATTTTCGGGTCGTTACAACTGGGCTCTAGTAGCTCACCCCTCTCCCAAATTCCCCAGGTTTGCAGGTACAGGGTAGACCAGGAGGTCAGCAAGAGTATTAAAATCTTTTGTATGTAATAGATAGAAAGTGGACATGATAAATTGTAAAGTTATGAATAGTTATGTAATGTAATGATATTGAGGATTAGAGGTTGTGCTTGACCTATGTGTAAGGTATCCCTTTTAATGCATGATCCTAGATCTTTTATGATGTTTATGTAAACCAACTCAACATATGTTGTATCGCCCCTTGGGGCATTGATGAGATCCCACAGAGGGGTCATGGTTATGATTATGATTATGTTCAGTACATGTGCAGGTTGAGTTTGGTGTATGAATGAAAGAAAAGTTTTAATTTTTTAAGTATGTTCTTAATCATGTATGGGATTAAACAGGTTTACAGGTTGTATGTCAGGCTTGCTACGGGTTCCGGCGGTCTTAAGCCGACCTGGATCCTAGCGCCGGTAGCGGTCCGATTTTCGGGTCGTTACACATTCGTGTGGATACCATTGAGAGTGTTCATTTCAAAAGCAGCACCATCAATCCAGAACTATATCTTTTCGTCAAGTCTAAAGGTTAGTCTCTTATCCTTCCTTTCGAAATAAACGAAGCACTCGGATCCTGAAAGGGAAACAGAAATTTTTATTTTCCGCTGCGGTTTGGATTGCAGTAATCTCTGGGTTTTCTAACATTTCTCTCTTGAGAGTTTCTCCAAATTCACTATTTTTCTTCTTTAAGTGAAGCTCAACCCGTCATACTCTCCGATTCTTAGATATGTGTACTATCTTTGCAAAATCCCTCTCTTTTTTACACAAAATCCATTTTCACTTAAACTTAGCCACAATATCTGATAACTGTAAATTCAAAATAACTAAATTTTACAATAATGTCTCTCCTAAAATACCCATATCTTAAACTCACAAGAGTTCTCAAACTCAATTTTGGCTCAAAGAGAGACAGAAGAGTAAGAAAATGAGAAAAAATAGTTAGTACTTAATGTCAAAGAGTTAGAGAATTATTTTTCACCTTAAAAACCCCTATTTATATGTCCCACACTCTTATAGAGAAAGAGAAAGAAATAGTAGTTGGGTACAAAAATTAAGCAAGTCGATAAGCTACATATTTAATTGGTCGACCAAATATTCAATTGGTCAATAACATATTCAATCAGTCAACTACGTGTTCAACTAGTCGACAATTCAATTTAAAAAAAAGGCTATCTACACTATCTAGTGTCAAAGGAGTCCATCGGTAGGATCTTATGTTCAATCAAATCATTTGAAATCACTCCAACTAACAACCTTATAACTTTTGTTGAAAACTCTAATTTAAAAACCATATCAACCATTGTAAACTAGAATCAAAAAATTTTGTAACTAACCACAAATCTCAATCAACTTTCATTTTTTTTTTAAATTCTATAATTTTACTAGAATTCGCATACGTGTAAATTCTCCAAAACTTCAGCTTCAAAAACTTTTTTCTTTCTATAAGAACTTTAACTTCAAATACTTTTCTTTTCTCAAAAGACTTCAACTTCAGTTATTAGTGTTGCATTTTCATTTTTACTACTCGTTGGAAAACACTTTTAAAATAAAAGAATTAAAAATTGAAAACTACAAATATTAGTTTTCTTGTTATACATCCTGTCAAACCATTATTTTCCTTTGCAACTTTTATAAGATTATCATTAACATGTTTAAAATTTTTATTTTCATCAATCAAATCCTTTTTTTTTAATACATATGCTTTTTTAATTTATAACATATATTTTTATTTTATTATTATAAAAAAATTTATAATTTCATCCTTGTAACATGAATTAAATCATTAATTGGTTATTCAATTTTGAAAAATACATTAAAACATCCTTAATATTTTAAAAATTTACTAATTAATCCTTCTATTAATTTTAGTTGTTAAATTTTTTACTATTTAGTCCATATAGTATGAAGAATGTAACATTCTTTACTAGGCCATTTGTAAACCCAACCAAAGATATTACATTCTATATTTATTATTTCATCTTTTACTTCTACAAATCCTTTTAATTAAGATTATACTTAAGTAATCTATGAAATTTTTTAAGTTGAAAAGTAACCACAGTTCAATTCATAAATATGCTTAGTTACAATATGTTTCCCAATAACTTTAATTTCACAAGCACAACCTTCTTAATGTCTTACTTCATGGTGGTTTCAACCATTGCATTATCAAATAACAAATCATCAAGTCAACCCAACATATAATTTCATTTTCATAGTTAACTACACACTTCATTCCATAATAAGTTAGGTATAATATGAATTAGTAGTTCCTAATCTTATACAATTTTACAATATCATCCCCCAAAACATGTTTACAATCCAAAAAGATACATTTTTACAAAATAATATAACGACCTAAAATAAGAGTGTAACGACTCGGAAACCGGACCGCTACCGGCGCTAGGATCCAGATCGGCTTAAGGCTGCCAGGACCCGTAGCAAGCCTAACATACAACCTGTACATCTGTTTAATCTCATACATGATCAACATATACATAAAAAAATTTTAAACTTTTCTCATTCATTTACCAAACTCAACCTGTGCATGCCCAACTCAAAAGCATATAGGGGTCTCAAACTATCCTAAACCCCAACCAAAACACATCAAACTTACATCTACAACACACATTGCTCATAAACTCAATAATAACCTAAACATGCATTTCTACCCCATAAACTTTCATAAAACTTGCTTAAAACATAGAATGAGCTAAAGATCTACTCTTACCTCTTGAAGATCGAGAGGAGAGGCGATCCAACTCGGAGATGGGGGAGATCGAGCTCCTGGGGTCTCCAAGTTACCAACTTCGCTCTTTATGCTCAAATATCTTCAAACCGAGATAAAACTTATTAAAACTTGAAAGATTAGAGGAAAATCATCAAAAACGACCATGGGAGAGTATGGACTCACCGTTGGCCGAAAATGGGGAGAAAGCTCGCCCGTTTCGGCCATGGAGCCCTTATATAGGGGCTGGCCAGACCACCTTTCGGCAGCCTAAAGTGCCTCCAAAACTCATGCAAGTTTGGCGGCCGAACATGGGGTTCGGCGGCCGAATCTAAGCCACTTTCGGAAGCCTAACATGCTCCCCTAAACTATCCAATGTTCGGTGGCCGAACTTGAGGTTCGGCAGCCGAACCTGGAAATGCCTCCATGGTCTTTTTCATTCAAAACTCAGTTTCTTTCTTACTTAAAATCATAAAATACATTAAAACATTTTATGAAAACATAATTTTACCCTTCTAGAGGTTTCCGACATCCGAGATTCCACCGAACGGTAGGAATTCCGATACCGGAGTCTAGCCGGGTATTACATTCTTCCCTCCTTAAGAACATTCGTCCCCGAATGTTCACCAAACAAACATACATAGCATCAAACATAAACACACAACAAAAACACATAACACACACCTTAGAAGAGATGAGGATATTGCTGGAGCATGGACTCACGTGTCTCCCAGGTACACTATTCGATGTTGTGGTGATTCCAAAGGACTTTCACCATCGGGATCTCTTTGTTTCTCAACTTTCTGATCTGGGTGTCTAGGATCCATACTGGCTGCTCAACATAGGTGAGATCTTCTTAGATCTCCACATCAGGCTCACTAAGAACCTTGCCCGGATCTGACACGAACTTCCTTAACATGAAAACATGGAAAACCGGATGGATTCTTGACAGGAGCGATTGTCGAAGCCGGTCAAAAATAACCTTCTTAGTTACCTACAATTTACAACTGCAGACAGTGGTGAAGGATCGTATCCACAGAGAATTGAATACCTATTATTTATCTCAATCAAGACCAATAGAACTAAATGAAGGCACAAGTGAAAGCAAGTGATCAAAGAGAAATAGGAACAAGTGCAATAAAAGTAAAAAAGGGGGTTTTGAGATGATTTGATTAACAACTATTGAAAGCAATTAAAACAGCAAGTAATCTAAAATAAGAGAGAAATCAATATGAGAAAAGTCTAGTTGAAGATATGGATCCACTTTGGTTGTCTGGGTTGATTATTGAAACATGGTTACCTTGATTGATTCAATAGGTTGGTTATGGGGGTGGAAGACGCTTCTCACCACCATGTCTTTCCTTAAGAACAAACTGATTAGGGAACGTCCTCTAATCAATTACTAATCAACAAATTGCCAAGGAACGTTCTTAGGCCATAGGCATCAAAACAATTGCCAATTGCATGAAGAACAAGAAAGATCCAAACCCTAACTACTCAAACGCATGAGATGATGTTAGATCATGCAATTTCTTGGGTTTTTACACCAAGTGTTCTTAGGTCAGAATATTTCCAGCAATTACGGACTAACAAATATCCTAATCCAACAATTAATTAACTTTGCAATTAAGAGTCAAGTGGCCAATTTGATCAAAACAACAAAGCAATCTTAGAATCAAAGTACAATTGCATGAATATTGAATAAAATCAAAGACAAAAGTTTCTGTTCAGATCTCACAACCCTTTAAACAACCTTAGTTTCAACCAAACTTCAACTAGAAAGAGGGTTTCAGCCACTCATGGCTGAACCAAACAGAAAATAAAAGAAAAGAAAGCAAAAGATGAAGAACTAAGGTGGAGAGAGAGACTTGGGGGCCTTGCCGATTTTTGGGAGATGAAAAGCTTGTCTTCTTGTCTTCTTGAAACCTTTAAATAGGTCTTGGGAGGCTGCCTAGGGTTTCATGGAAGTCCAGGAGGCTTTTAGAGGCTGTCCAAAGTGTCCTTGGTCCCATATGTGCCTTCCTTGTGCATATGTGAAGGCAAAAACGAGTTGCATGTGATTGAAGGCAAGTGGGGGCACTTTGGTCTTTTTACTTGCTGCCCAAGGTCTCCAAGATGTTGCCCAAAGAGTTAAGAGGCTGTCCATGCACTAATAAGGAAGGTAGAGACTCCTTTTGAATTTTGAATGTGCATGGCACTAAGTAGGAAGCATGTGATCTTTGGATTTTCTTTCCTCAATAAGGGGGATCTTGAAATCCAATATTTGAATGTGAATATTGAAGATTTGGATCTCAAGATACTTCCCTTATTTGGCTCCTCAAATATGACAACTTTGGATATGGCTTCTTGAACAAGGAAAGAGTGCAATAGAGCGCATTTTCGGCTGCCTAAGTTGAGTTTCGGAGGCTGGTCTTGCGTCTGTGTTCTGAAGGTTCGGCGGCCTAACATTAAGATTCGGCGGCCGAAGGTGGTGGACTTTCGTCTCTGTCTGCATGGTTTGGCGGCCGAAGGTGCCGCCGAAGGTGGTCCACTTTCGTCTCTGGAGTCCTCATTCGGCAGCCGAAGGTGACTGAGTTTTGGCTTCCGAAAGTTGCCTCCGAAGGTTGCTTCTCTATTTTTGGCTTCTTTTGGCACTTTTAAGAGCATTTTCTCCAATTTGTTTCTTCACACCTAATATTTGCAAAACATGATTAAAACCACAAAATTAGGTAGAATAGGTGCAAATAATCATCAATAAGATCATGAAAATATGGACTAAATTATGCTCTATCAAATACCCCCACACTTAAGCTTTTGCTTGTCCTCAAGCAAACAAACATAGTCAAATAAGTCTTCTTCCTCTAGATCCTTATTACCACTTAAGCTCATACTCAAGACACCTATTTTGAAGCATTGCAGTGAAGAATATATGCATGAAGATTACTTACCTCTTTTCCTTGTTTCCCTTTGCTTGCCATGGCTAGGATTTATTTTCCTCAAGAGAGATCATGCACATTAATTTGTTAAGACTTTTTCTAGCTTTTGGATTGACTTGCCCTTACCTTGAAGTAATTTATTCAGGCTTTTGCACTTTTGAGTTTGCTTGGAAAGGTCACCAACCTATTTTTGATGTGAAGGTTTATATTTTTCAGTTGGTCACCTACCCAAGTGGCTAATAGCTCTTATTTTTGTGCTTTTGAGGTCTATGCCTTTGCTGAATTTTCTTTCTCTCAATGATTTGGGCAAATCAATACCAATCGCCAAAGCAAGTCATGTTAAGTTCATTCACACAATTTCAATTTATTCTCAATCAATTGAGGGTCATCAATATATTTTTCACCATGGCAAACTCAAAGATTCAATTCAAAAGGCAATTCTCAAACATGAATACAACTCACTGCAATTGATTCAACATAAGTTTAAAGAGTTTTCACATCAATGGGGTCATGGAAAGAAAGACTCATCCAACATAGTTCATCGGTTTGAGTAGAGCAAAACAAAAAAATGAAGAAGGTTGTGGTTGTGTGTGTTTTATTGAAAGCATAAACAAATTAAAATTTAACTGTGGCTAATGAATCTAAAACCGAAAGGAAAAAGAAAAATTTTGCATCTTGAAAGCATGAGAATTTCGTAGAAGAAAAGAAGAGAAGAAGAAAGATATGCACCCCCACACTTAAATCATGCATTGTCCTCAATGTAAAAGAAGAGAGAGAAGGGAAGGAGGGAAGAGAGAAGAGAACAAAGGAAACTGAGTACTTTCCTGGGGTGTGGTGTGCGTGGCATGATCACTTTAGGCAGAATGGGTGACGAACAGATGTTCGTCTGGGAACTCTTCTTTGACTGGGCATGGTGTAGAACTATATGGAAGTCGGCTGAGGTGGTCTGCCACAAGATTCTCTTTGCCCTTCTTGTCTCTTATTTCTAGATCAAATTCTTGTAGAAGTAGGATCCACCTAATGAGCCTTGGTTTTGCTTCTTTTTTCTTGATCAAGTATCGCAAGGCTACATGGTCAGAATAGACAATGACTTTGGTTCCCAATAGATATGGTCTGAACTTCTCCAAAGCAAATACAACTGCCAAAAGTTCTTTTTCAGTTGTAGTGTAGTTGCTTTGGGCAGCATCTAGTGTGCGAGAGGCATAGTGAATGACATGTGGTGAGTTTCCCACACGTTGCCCCAAAACTGCTCCTACTGCATAGTTACTTGCATCACACATGATTTCAAAAGGTAGGTTCCAGTCAGGCCCTTGAATAATTGGGGCAGTCACAAGCAATTCTTTAATAAAATCAAACGCCTTTTTGCAATTTGCATCAAAATCGAATGTTACATCTTGTTGGAGCAATCTGCATAATGGCAAAGTAATTTTTGAGAAATCTTTGATGAATCTTCTGTAGAATCCTGCATGTCCAAGGAAGGAACGAATGTCTCTAACATTCGTGGGGTAAGGCAAATTTTTGATGGTGTCCACCTTAGCTTTGTCCACTTCAATGCCCTTGGCTGAAACAATATGACCTAAGACCATACCTTGATTAACCATAAAATGACATTTTTCATAATTAAGCACAAGGTTAGTCTCAATGCATCTTTGCAAGATCTTTTCTAAATTGGTAAGGCATTCATCAAAAGAATTTCCATGAACAGTGAAGTCATCCATAAATACCTCAATTGTCTTACCCACATAGTCAGAAAATATGCTCATCATGCATCGTTGAAAAGTGGCAGGTGCATTGCATAGTCCAAATGGCATTCTTCTAAAGGCAAAAGTGCCAAAAGGACAAGTGAAGGTAGTCTTCTCTTGGTCCTCTGGAGCAACTGGGATTTGGTAAAAACCTGAATAACCATCAAGACAACAATAGTGAGATTTACCTGCAAGCCTTTATAGCATCTGAATAATGAAAGGTAGTGGGAAGTGAACTTTTCTCGTTGCAGCATTGAGCTTCCTATAGTCCATGCATACCCTCCATCCATTCTGAACTCTAGTGACATTTTGACAGAGCGGTTGTCGAAGCCGGTCAAAATAAATAACCTTTGTAACTACCAACAATATTAAAACTGTTGACAGTGGTAAAAGGATCGAATCCACAGGGAATTGATACTTACCTATCTTTCTTGTCAAGACTAAATAAACAAACAGAAAACAAAATAAAAATAAAATGCATGTAAAGTAAAAATGGGGGGGTTTTGAGATTGATTTGTTTAAACTAATGAAAAGAGCAATTAAAAAGAAAGCAGTTGGCAAATTAAGGGTAAAACTATGATAGTAAAAGCTCTAGTTGAAGATTCAGATTCACTTTAGTTGATGGGATTGATCATTGACTCATATGTTCCTTTGTTAATTCAATAAATTGGCCATGGAGATTGAAGAAGCTTCTCACATCCATTGTCTCTCTTTAAGATTAAATTAATTAGGGAAAGTCCTCCAATTAATTACTAATTAACAATTGCCAAAGAACATCTTTGAGCCTTAGGCCTTTTACAATAGTCAATTGCATAACGATATAGAGAGAACCAATTCTAGTCACCCACATGCATGGAGACAACACTAGATCATGCGATTTCCTTGGTGATGCACCAAGTGTTCCTATGGTTGAACAAATCAAGCAATTTCGGACTTAAAATCATTCAAACCAACAATATATTACCTTGCAATAAAAATCAATGGAGATCTTAAATAACAAAGCGATAATGTCCTTTAAGCATGAAATCACAAGAATATTGAATAACAAAAAGATAAACAATGTAGTCCAAGTCTCTCAATCCACAATACAACTAAAGCTTCACTTATTCTTCAACTAGAATGAAAAGGGTTTCAGCCTCTCATGGCTGAAACAAAAATAAAATAAAAAAAATAAAGAAAGGAAGAAGGAGAGATGGTGTTGCTTGCAATCCCGCAGGTGTCTCCCAAGGGGAGTGTAAAGACCATGTAGAGGCTTCTTATGTGGCTTTTTATAGTTGAAAAGTATTGCCCTAGGTCATACTTACTGCCCAAGAGGTATTTTCTGCCCAAGATGTGTCTGAAAAGGAAAGAATCGCGCTTTTCGGCTTCAGAAGGAAGGCTGCGCGAAAATGCACTGCGGAAGGAAGTTGGTGCGCGCGGTTTGGTCTCAGAAAGGGAAGGAGGCGCAGATTGTGCTTCCTAAATAAGTTTAGATGCTGACCTTGCTTCCTAATTAGTGTAGAGGTTGCCCAAGGTGCAGCCCATGTGCAACTTGCTGCCCAAGTTGTTGCAAAAGAGGAAAGAATCGGACTGCAAGGCTTCAGAAGGAAGTTGGCGCGCAGATTGCCTTCAGAATAGGAAAGGAGCGTACCTTGTGCTTGAAAAGGAAGGAAGAGCGATCCAAGGCTGCCAATAGAGGAAGAAAAGTCGTGGCTTGATGTTCATAAGGAAATATGCACGTACTAAGGCTTTCAGAAGAGGAAGGACACGCGGATCATGCTTCCAGAAGAGGTGGCGCGCGCATGGATTGCAAAAGAGGCAGGAGAATGCAGTCATTAATGTGCAGAAGTGGAAAGATATCTGTCCAGTCTTTCCTTTTTAGGTGGAGCCTTCATTTGAATTTTAAACGCTGAACGCAGAAGAGGCAAGTGTGCCTTGATGAGACCTTGCTGCCTAAATTGGAAGATTTGACTGCTGCAGTACGTGCACATCTTTGAATAAGGAAAGAAAGATCTGCGATTCGAAATTCAAATAATTTCCTTACTGAGCTTTCCTTATTTGCTTTTGTCTCTGCACTTTCCTCATTTGAAGACTTTCCTTTTCTGAAAACTTGCCTTATTTGAAAACTTTCCTTTTTGGCTTCATGCTCTAAATAAGGCAGGAAAGATTCTGCAGTTCGAATTTCGGACAGTTTGCTGACTGTGCTGTCTGACTCTTTCCTTATTTGGCACTTTCCATATATGAAAACTTTCCTTATTTGGAACTTTTCATATATGAAAACTTTCCTTTTCTGGAACTTTCCATATTTGGCACTTTTTGGCAGTTTTAAGAGCATTTTCTCCAGATTGTCTCTTTACACCTAATATCTGCAAAACATGGTTAAAACCACAAAATTAGGTAGAAAAGGTGTAAATAAATATCAAGATTATCATGATAAAGTGGGCTAAATTATGCTCTGTCAATACCCTCCATCCATTCTGAACTCTAGTGAGGACAAGTTCTCCTTTAGCATTCGGAACAATGGTAATTCCAGTTTTCTTTGGAACTACATGTACAGGGCTCACCCATTTGCTATCAGATATTGGGTAGATGATTCCTGCATCAAGGAGTTTGACTATTTCTTTCTTCACTACTTCCATCATGGGTGGGTTCAATCTCCTTTGAGCATCTCTGACAGGTTTGTATTCATCCTCCATGTGAATTCTATGCATGCATGTGGAAGGAGAGATACCTTTTATGTCATCAATGGTCCATCCTATGGCTCCCTTGTGTTTCTGTAGTACCTTTAAGAGGCTTGCTTCTTCATGTTGGTTCAATTCATTGGACACTATGACTGGAAGTGTCTTGTTGGCTCCCAAGTACATGTATTTCAGATGGTCTGGGAGAGGCTTCAGATCAGAAGGTGGTTGCAAAGGAGGTTCGGAGGAGCTTGCTTGTGATGAAGTCTGTTGGGTGAGGTTCGGCGGCCGAAAATGTTCTGGGTTCGGCGGCCGAAGTTCTTCAGTTTGCGGGATGAGCTTTGGCGATGGATTCGGCTTCCGCAAGTCAGTGTGGTTCGGCGGCCGAAAGATGTTCGGTGGCCGAAGAATGTCTTTTTTCCGCGCAATGTTTTCCTGAAGTGGTGCAACAGAATCTGGTTTCTGAGGAGCAATAGGGTTCGGCAGCCGAAAGTGGGCTATGTTCGGCGGCCGAATGTCTTCTGTCTTCTTGATCTCCATTTGCTGAATGCTGCAGATTGTTTCTTTGAGTTTCTGGGTTTCAATTCTGCAAAGATCATCATCTAAAGCAGAGTCTTGATTTTCATTAAACACATCTTGGCTCAAACAATCAATAATATCAAGACCATAAACAGGGGACATATCATGAGGATATTTCATGGCATCATAGACATTGTATTTAATGACTTCCCCTTCAAATTCCATGGTAAGAGTACCATCATGCACATCAATTTTAGTTCTAGCAGTACTCAAGAAAGGACGTCCAAGAAGAATGTCAGAACTAGTATTGCAACTATCTTCCTTAGTATCAATCACATAAAAATCGGCAGGAAAGACAAGTTCATCTACTTGGACTAGGACATCTTCTAAAACACCTATGGGGTATACCACAGATCTATCAGCCAATTGTATCACAACTCTTGTTTCTTTTAGTGCACATGCATTGAGAGATTTATAGATGGAGAGAGGCATGACATTAATAGATGCACCAAGATTACACATGGCTTTCTTGATACCCACATTCCCAATTTTGCAAGAGATAGCAAACATACCTTTGTCCTTGCATTTGGTAGGGAGTTCTCTTTTAATAACAGCAGTAACTACCTCTCCTACACTTACTTTCTCTCTTTCAGCTAGCTTTCTTCTGTTGGTGCACAACTCTTTCAGAAATTTTGCGTACCTTGGAATCTGCTTGACAGCGTCTAGCAGTGGTATGTTGATTTCCACTTTTCTGAAGGTCTCAAGGATCTCCTTTTCCTCTTTTTCTTTTTGAGTTCTTTCAAACCTTTTTGAAAAAGGTGGTGGGATATGAAAGTTCACCTTTGGATCAGTCTTGTGCGCATGAGGTGGTTCAGATTGAGATGGAGAGGCTTCAGGTGGCATTGGTTCAGCTTCCTTCTCTTGCTCATGATTGGCATCTTGAAGCTCTTTGCCACTTCTCAAAGTAATAGCACTGACATTTTTTCTAGGATTAGTTTTAGTTTGAGAAGGGAGTTTACCTTGGTTTTGCAGTTGGCCTATAGAGGTGGCCATTTGGCTTAGGTCTTGTCGCACACCTTGCATCGTTTCCATCATTGTTTGCATGATCTTCTCAAGGTTCTGATTTGGATTTGAAGGTGCTGGTTGGGCTTGATTTCTTTGGTAACTTTGGTAATTCTGATCACTGTTGGGCTTTCCATAGCTGAAATTGGGATGGTCTCTCCAACCTGGATTGTATGTATTGGAATATGGATCATATCTAGGTTGGTTGTTGTACCTCCCAATTGCATTGGCTTGCTGATTGTCTTCTTGGAGTGTGGGACATTGATCAGTTGGGTGTCCCACACTTAAACAAATCCCACATGGCCTAGGAGGCTGGGGTGCTTGAATTTGTTGGATCTGGCCAAGAGCGATCTTTTCCACAAGAGAAGTTAGTTTTGAAATTTGAGATTCAACAGAGGGTGTACTTACCTCATAGGTTCCTCTTTGCGTTTGCCCCTCTTCTTCGTATTGCTTAGATGAAGCTGCAAGATTGGATATTAGTTCCTTCATCTCCCTAGGTGTCTTGTCTAGGATAGATCCTCCACAGGCTACAGTTATGAGTTTCCTTTCTGATGGGGTCAATCCTCCATAGAAGAATTGAATGAGGGCTTTGTCTGACATATCATGTTGTGGACAACCTGTACATAGTCTTTCAAACCTTTCCCAATAATCATATAAGTCCTCAGTTGGTTTTTGCTTTATGCTAGTGATTTCTCTTATTATGCCAATTGATTTAGATGGTGGGAAGTATTTGTCCAAAAAGGCTTGTACCATATCATCCCAAGAAGTTATAGATTCAGGTGGCAAATAAAATAACCAATCCTTAGCATGGTCGTCTAATGAAAAAGGGAAGGCTCTTAGTTTAACATGATCTTCAGAGATCCCTTGAGGTCTCATGGATGAGCAAATAATTTTAAATTCTTTTAAGTGCTTATGTGGATTTTTATTTTGCAGACCTCTCAATTTAGGAAGATGATGAATCAAACCTGATTTCAGTTCAAAGGGAACTGTAAGAGGTGGATAGGTGATGCAAAGTGGAGCATAGTCACCTATAGGAGTTGCCAACTCCCTCATGGTTCTTTCTCTTTGTTCTTGTGGCCTATTTGCTGGATTTTCTTGAAAGATCTGGCCTTGGACAGCATGTTCATTATGGGCAGCAGCTGGTGCTTGGGGTTCTGCCATGGGTGCAAGATGGGGTTGCTGGAGTTCAAGACTTTCGGCGGCCGAATGTTGCTGACTTTCGGCGGCCGAAGGTTGGGCGGAAGGTTCTGCAGCTTGCTTTCCAAGTCTTCTGAGAGTACGTTCAATTTCTGGATCAAAGGGCAGTGTGTCCCTTCCTTCAGATCTGGTCATGAAAGAAAATAAACAAGTGAAATCAATTCCCCGGCAACGGCGCCAATTTTTGACAAGAGCGGTTGTCGAAGCCGGTCAAAAATAACCTTCTTGGTTACCTACAATTTACAACTGCAGACAGTGGTGAAGGATCGTATCCTCAGAGAATTGAATACCTATTATTTATCTCAATCAAGACCAATAGAACTAAATGAAGGCACAAGTGAAAGCAAGTGATCAAAGAGAAATAGGAACAAGTGTAATAAAAGTAAAAAAGGGGGTTTTGAGATGATTTGATTAACAACTATTGAAAGCAATTAAAACAGCAAGTAATCTAAAATAAGAGAGAAATCAATATGAGAAAAGTCTAGTTGAAGATATGGATCCACTTTGGTTGTCTGGGTTGATCATTGAAACATGGTTACCTTGATTGATTCAATAGGTTGGTTATGGGGGTGGAAGACGCTTGTCACCACCATGTCTTTCCTTAAGAATAAACTGATTAGGGAACATCCTCTAATCAATTACTAATCAACAAATTGCCAAGGAACGTCCTTGGGCCATAGGCATCAAAACAATTGCCAATTGCATGAAGAACAAGAAAGATCCAAACCCTAACTACTCAAACGCATGAGATGATGTTAGATCATGCAATTTCTTGGGTTTTTACACCAAGTGTTCTTAGGTCAGAATATTTCCAGCAATTACGGACTAACAAATATCCTAATCCAACAATCAATTAACTTTGCAATTAAGAGTCAAGTGGCCAATTTGATCAAAACAACAAAGCAATCTTAGAATCAAAGCACAATTGCATGAATATTGAATAAAATCAAAGACAAAAGTTTCTGTTCAGATCTCACAACCCTTTAAACAACCTTAGTTTCAACCAAACTTCAACTAGAAAGAGGGTTTCAGCCACTCATGGCTGAACCAAACAGAAAATAAAAGAAAAGAAAGCAAAAGATGAAGAACTAAGGTGGAGAGAGAGACTTGGGGGCCTTGCCGATTTTTGGGAGATGAAAAGCTTGTCTTCTTGTCTTCTTGAAACCTTTAAATAGGTCTTGGGAGGCTGCCTAGGGTTTTATGGAAGTCCAGGAGGCTTTTAGAGGCTGTCCAAAGTGTCCTTGGTCCCATATGTGCCTTCCTTGTGCATATGTGAAGGCAAAAACGAGTTGCATGTGATTGAAGGCAAGTGGGGGCACTTTGGTCTTTTTACTTGCTGCCCAAGGTCTCCAAGATGTTGCCCAAAGAGTTAAGAGGCTGTCCATGCACTAATAAGGAAGGTAGAGACTCCTTTTGAATTTTGAATGTGCATGGCACTAAGTAGGAAGCATGTGATCTTTGGATTTTCTTTCCTCAATAAGGGGGATCTTGAAATCCAATATTTGAATGTGAATATTGAAGATTTGGATCTCAAGATACTTCCCTTATTTGGCTCCTCAAATATGACAACTTTGGATATGGCTTCTTGAACAAGGAAAGAGTGCAATAGAGCGCATTTTCGGCTGCCTAAGTTGAGTTTCGGAGGCTGGTCTTGCGTCTGTGTTCTGAAGGTTCGGCGGCCTAACATTAAGATTCGGCGGCCGAAGGTGGTGGACTTTCGTCTCTGTCTGCATGGTTTGGCGGCCGAAGGTGCCGCCGAAGGTGGTCCACTTTCGTCTCTGGAGTCCTCATTCGGCCGCCGAAGGTGACTGAGTTTTGGCTTCCGAAAGTTGCCTCCGAAGGTTGCTTCTCTATTTTTGGCTTCTTTTGGCACTTTTAAGAGCATTTTCTCCAATTTGTTTCTTCACACCTAATATTTGCAAAACATGATTAAAACCACAAAATTAGGTAGAATAGGTGCAAATAATCATCAATAAGATCATGAAAATATGGACTAAATTATGCTCTATCAATTCTCTCCATTGAAGCAGACAAATCCAGCTTATACGATACATTTTCGATCTTTTGCAAGATTTCAAAGGGTCCAATGTACCACGGAGCTAGCTTACCTTTCTTTCCGAACCAAATCACCCCTTTCATCGGAGACACCTTGAACAATACCAAATCCCCCTCCTGAAACTCTACTTGCCTTCTACGGATATCTGCATAACTCTTCTGTCTGCTCACAGCAGTCTTGATCCTTTCTCTAATTATGGGCACCACTCTGCTGGTGATCTCTACTAGCTCAGGCCCTGCCAAGGCCCTTTCTCCAACTTCTTCCCAACAGATAGGCGACCTACACTTCCTTCCATACAAAGCTTCATATGGAGCCATCCCTATGCTAGCATGATGGCTGTTATTGTAGGCAAACTCCACCAAAGGTAGATGCTGCCTCCAAAAACTGCCAAAATCCAGCACACACATTCTGAGCATATCCTCTATTGTCTGGATGGTCCTCTCTGATTATCCGTCCGTCTATGGATGGAAAGCAGTGCTAAAATCCAACCTGGTACCCATAGCATTCTGCAGACTCCGCCAAAACCTAGAGGTGAACTGGGGTCCTCTATCAGATACTATTGAAACAGGAACCCCATGCAGCCTGACAACCTCATCAACATACACCTGCGCCAACTTTTCCACAGAATAGCCACTCCTGACAGGGATGAAGTGAGCAGATTTAGTCAGTCTGTCCACAATCACCCATATGGAGTCCAATCTGTTGGACGCTGCCGGTAACCCCACCACGAAGTCCATAGCTATATTCTCCCATTTCCACTCTGGAATAGGTAGTGGGTTAAGCATTCCAGCCGGCTTCTGATGTTCCAGCTTCACCCTCTGACAAATTTCGCAGGCTGACACAAACTGTGCCACTTCTCTTTTCATAGCTGGCCACCAATAAACTCTCTTCAGATCCTGATACATTTTGGTGGCTCCAGGGTGAACACTGTATCTGGCATTATGAGCTTCCCTCATAATGTCTCCCTTTAGACCCACGTCATCTGGTACACACAATCTATTCCCATAGCGGAGGACCCCTTGTTGTCAAATCTGAACTCTTCGTTCTTGCCTGACTGAACAGTCCTGGCAATCTTCATTAACTCTAGGTCCTCATGCTGTTTCTGAGCCACCTGCTCCAGAAACACGGGTGTCACTCTCATCTGGGCTATCAAAGCACCTGTACCAGACAACTCCAACTGTAGACCTTCATTAATGAGCTCGAAGAACTGCCTCACCACTGGTCTCCTCTCTGCTGAAATATGAGATAGACTGCCAAGTGATTTCCGGCTTAGGGCATCTGCTACAACATTCACCTTACCCGGATGGTACTGAATCTTACAATTATAGTCACTAAGCAGTTCTACCCATCTTCTCTGCCTCAGATTCAACTCTCTCTGACTCAAGATGTATTGCAGACTCTTATGATCTGTAAAGATCTCACATTTTACCCCATAAAGGTAATGCCTCCACATCTTGAGTACAAAGATCACTGCTGCCATCTCTAGGTCATGTGTAGGGTAATTCAACTCGTGCTTCTTCAGCTGCCTAGAAGCATAAGTAATCACCCTTTCATTCTGCATCAGCACACAACCCAGTCCCACACGGGACGCATCACAATACACTGTGAAGTCTTCATTACTAGTTGGCAGAGCTAACACCGGCGCCGACGTCAACCTTGTAATACCCGGCTAGACTCCGGTATCGGAATCCCTACCGTCCGGTGGGACCTCGGATGTCGGAAACCTCTAGAAGGGTAAAACTATGATTTTATGAAATGTTTTCATGTATTTCATGTTTTTAAGTAAGAAATTAAATGAGTTTTTGCATGAAAAGTCCTTGGAGGAAAACCCAGGTTCGGCCGCCGAAAGTCAAGTTCGGCCGCCGAACATGCATGCGTTTTGGAGGCACGTTAGGCCCCCGAAAGCATGAGTGAGGAAAGTCCAGGTTCGGCCGCCGAACCTCATGTTCGGCCGCCGAACATGGCATGCATGCGGAGGCACATTCGGCCCCCGAACGTGGTCTGGCCAGCCACTATAAAAGGGTCCCTTAGCCGAAAACGGGCGAGTTTTTCCCCATTTTCGGCCAAGGTGAGCTTTCCGCCGCCCCTCACCCATTTTTGATGTTCTTCCTCTAAATCTTTCAAGATTTTCACTTGTTTTCCCTTGGTGTTGAAGATTTAAGCTTTTGAAACAAGTTTTAGGAGCTTGGAAGTCTTGGAGCTAAATCCCTCCATTTTCCGAGCTAGGGTCGTTCTTCCTCTCGATCTTCAAGAGGTAAGCTTCGATCTATGCTTCTTTTATGTTTTACGAAAGTTTTATGCAAGTTGATGGGGTAGAATGCATGTTTAGGCTTGTTGTTAGGTTTATGGGTTTATGTTGTGATTTGAGCAATGTATGTTGGAAATGTGTTGTTTGAAGTGTTGTAGTTGGGGTATAGTATAGTTTGAGACCCCTAGGTGTGAAGTATGGTGTGTATGCATGTGTAGAAACAAGTTTATGCATGTTTTGAGGCGTTTTGGAGGCTGTGGAGACAAGGGAGCCAAGTTTCTGCCCTTCGGCAGAAACTCAGGTTCGGTCGCCGAAGTAACTTTCGGCCGCCGAACCCCCTTGTGGAGGCAGTTTCGGCTGCCGAAGCCTGCCCCCGAAACTCAAGTTTCGTCTCTGTCTGGGAGGTTCGGCCGCCGAAAGTGCCGCCGAACCTGCATGACTTTCGGCTGCAGAGGGACTTTCGGCCGCCGAACCTGCCGCCGAAAGTGCCCTGTTTAGCCGTTTCTTGCATGATTTCATGTGATGTTTTCAGGATGTTTTAGGGGGTCTTTGGGGAGTATTTTGGAGTCATGTTCATGTATGTTTGGTGCCTCATTTGAGTCCACCTGTGTAGGTTCGGACCCGAGGAACCGAGACCCCCGGTTGTGAGATAGTCGTTCAGAGTTCGTTGTTAAAGCTTCAGTTACCAGGTGAGTGGAACAACCCCCTTAAGCTTTAAAGTAAATGAATAAATGAATGAATCATAAAGCATTGCCCATGCATCATTATGCCATGCAATATTAGGATGTTTGCATTAGAATTCACGAATATGTTGCATTGCATACTTTGTTGTTGATGTGGATGAATGTTGAATGATCCATTAGCCCTTGTATGCCATGATAGCCTATGTGAGTCCAGGTGTGCCTGCTACGGCTCTACGCCCCTGGCACTATGACAGATTATGGAAGTCCGGGTGTGCCTGCTACGGCTCTACGCCCCCGGCATATACAAGTAAGAAAGATAGGGGCTAAATGGTGACAAATTCATCCTTGTTGTGAAATGTTGGTGTTATGGCGCATACATGAAAGCATGAATAAGAAAAAGTTAAATGATAATAATAATAATAAAATGAATAATAATATACCTAAAAATGGAGGAATTAAAACAAATGTTTTTTTTTGTTTCTGCTCACTGGGCTCTAGTAGCTCACCCCACTCCCTTATCCCCAGAGTTGCAGGTTCAGGATAGATCGAGAAGTCGGCTAGAGTGAAGTCAAGCATTGTATGTTGTAATAGATAGTAGTGGACATGAACATGATGTAATGAATATTTATGACCATGTAATGTAATGAATGATTTGATGATGTATTGAGGATTATAGTAGTGCTTGACCTAGAGGTGTGTGAATCCCCATTATGTACAGAGTGTTTAATGAGTAATGATGTTAATGACCATGATTATCCAAGCTGTTATGTATGATGATGATACCCCATTGGAGTATTTGATGAGGACTCCAGTGTGGGGTTTATGTATGATTTTGTGCATGCACAGGTTTTGCTTGGATAAGAGAAAAGAAAAATTTTTACAGATCATGTATATGTTGTTATGTATGGGATTCCACAGGTTTACAGGAGGTATGTAGGCTTGCTACGGGTCCCGGCGGCCTTAAGCCGATCTGGATCCTAGCGCCGGTAACGGGTCGGATTTCCGGGTCGTTACAAACCTCCTCTTTAACTTTTCGAAGCTCTCTTCACACTGGTCGGTCCACACAAACCTCTGGTTCTTCTTAGTCAGTCTGGTCATGGGAGCTACAATCTTAGAGAAGTCCTGGACGAACCTCCTGTAGTAACCTACCAAACCCAAGAAGCTCTTAATCTCTGTTACTGTAGTGGGTCTAGGCCAGTTAGCTACAGCTTTCATCTTCTTGGGGTCCACTTCTATTCCATTTTCTGATACAACATGCCCCAAGAATGAAATGCTCCTCAGCCAGAATTCACACTTGGAGAACTTGGCATACAAGCCATGTTCCCTCAAGGTCTGCAAGACTAACCTCAGATGATGGGCATGCTCCTCTGCATTCCTGGAATACACTAAGATATCATCTATGAAGACAATAACAAAGTGATCTAGGTACTGGCTAAACACTCTGTTCATGAGATCCATGAATGCTGCAGGGGCATTGGTCAACCCGAACGGCATCACAAGGAACTCATAGTGCCCATATCTGGTTTTGAACGCCGTCTTCGGCACATCCTCTTCTCTTATCCTCAACTGATGGTACCCGAATCTCAGATCTATCTTGGAGAAATAACCTGCTCCTGCTAGCTGGTCAAATAGATCTTCGATCCTCGGCAACGGGTACTTATTCTTGGTAGTGACCTTGTTCAACTGCCTGTAGTCGATACAAAGTTTAAGGGATCCATCTTTCTTTTTCACAAACAGCACTGGAGCACCCCAAGGTGAGGTACTCGGTCGGATGAAGCCCTTATCTACCAACTCTTGCAACTGCTCCTTAAACTCCTTCAATTCTGCTGGTGCCATCCTGTAGGGAGGGATAGAGATCGGTCTAGTTCCAGGCAACAACTCAATTTTGAACTCTATCTCCCTAGCAGGTGGTAAACCTGGCAGCTCGTCTGGGAAAACATCTAAGAACTCTCTAACCACAGGCATTGAGGCGGGCTCTCTGACATGACTATCCAGCTCTCTCACATGAGCTAGAAAACCCTGACAACCCCTCCTAAGCAGCCTACGAGCCTGTAGGGCTTATATCAAACCTCTAGGTGTACCCCTCCTGTCTCCTCTGAAGACAACCTCTGACCCATCCTGACCTCTGAACCTGACTACCTTGTCTCTGCAGTCCAAGGTAGCACCATGGGTAGATAGCCAATCCATCCCTAGAATGACGTCAAAATCTGTAAAATCTAGAACCACAAGGTCAGCTGAAAGGCATCTCCCCTCAACAAAAACTGGACTACACTGGCAGACTGACTCTGCCACTGACGGGTCACACTTAGGTCCACTGACCCATAGGGGACACTCTAACCCAGAGACCATCAAACCAACCTCTTGACGGCCCTCGGGGCAATAAAAGAATGAGATGCACCAGGGTCTATTAAGGCATAAACATCTGAACAACCAATGACGAGATTACCTGACACCACGGTGTTAGATGTATTTGCCTCCTGCTGAGTCATCGTGAAGATTCGTGCCAAAACTGATGGACCTTCACCCCTGAAACCCGCTGAAGAAGAGGCTGCCCCTCTCCCTCTGCCTCTGCCACTAGCCTGAGTCGCAGCTGGAGCTACTGGCTGAGCCACACTACCAGAAGCTGTCTGCTGGGACTGTGCCACAAAAGCTACCCTAGGACACTCCCGTGCCATGTGTCCCTCCTGCCCACATCTGAAGCACGCTGTCGTCCCAAACCGACATACTCCTTTGTGCGGCTTTCCACACTTCATACACACTGCATTATCTGCACCCGAGCTCGAGCCACTCCCTAATCCCAGACCTGACTTGATCTTGTTCTAGAACTTGTTCTTCTTGGACTTCTTGGAGCCTCTGTCCCACTTCTTACTGCCTGAACTCAAAGAAGAAGGGTCTAACCTTCCCCCGCCTGGGATCTTGGAGCCAGAAGGCTGTGCTACTGACTGCTTGACTTTCCCTTCGATTATTGCACTCGCCTCCATCCTCCAGGCCATATCCACTATGGCATGGAAACTCTCCCTTTCTGCTGACTGGATCAAGGAGGAATATCTGGAATGAAGCTTCATGATATACCTCCTTGACTTCTTCTGGTTTGTGTCAAGATTCTGCCCAGCAAACGGCAACAGCTCCAAAAACCTGTCTGTGTACTCATCCACACTCATCTCCCCTGTCTGCCTCAACTGCTCAAATTCAATCATCTTCAACTCCCTTGAACTGTTAGGGAAAGCCCATCCAGCGAACTCATTCGCAAACTCTTCCTATGATAGGCTATCCAACCTCGGGCTCACATAGTTTTTAAACCACTCATGGGCCTTCTTACATTTCAGTGTGAACCCAGCCATCTGAATGGCTCTACTGTCATAAGCTCCTATCTCATCTGTAATCATCTTGACCCTCCCAAGGTACTCAAACGGGTCATCACCTGTTTCAAACTGGGGAGCACCCAGCTTCATGTAATCGGTCATCTTGACCTTGCTCCCTCCAGATGAGCTAGGCTTAGGTATTTGGGTTTCTAGGACAGTAGGTTCTGTTGGTGGTGGAGGAGGTACAGCATCCCCTGGGGTAGGGTTTGCTGGACCTGGATAAAAGGATGGGGGTGGGTACATAGGGTACTGTGAGCATGGTGGGTAGAAAGGTGGGTATGGCATGTGAGAGTGATAAGGGTTAAAGCTGGGGTAATCCGATGTACCTCCCATCGAATACCCGGGATTCTGTGAAAATGGTGGGTACTGGTATGGCTGAACAAATCCCGAGGCCTGAGTGCCTCCTTGAGACTCTCTCATACCCTCCTCCGACATACTCACTCTAAGACTGCCATCTCTCCTCTGGTCCACATCCATATCTTCTCCCACATCTTCCGACATTCCACCTTGCACTATCCCCCTTCTGCTCACATCAAAAGACCTTCTAGGGTCCCTTGATGTTCTCTCCTTGCTAGACCTGCAGGACATTGCCCTAGGCAATGTAGGAGGATGGGCATATGTGCCCTCGTCCTTGGGTGGTACTCCAGTCAATCGTGCAGATCGACGAGTTCCTCTCATCTTGCTTACTAAAAAATAGCACACATCACATAAAACATTAGCATCAAATGGTTCATGTACAAACACATGAACCCGCATCACATACATCACATACATCACATACATTACATACATCACATACATAGCATATCATCAATGCACATGCATAAAATCATGGCATTTCACATCATTATTCAAGACAGGACTCTTCATCCTATCCTAGTGGACATGATTTTCCTATTGTGCTTGACCTTCTAGAACATCTATGAGCCCGACACTCTAGGTCCGACCATATGAACCTAGGGCTTTGATACCAATCTGTAACGACCTGAAAACCAGACCGCTATCGGCGCTAGGATCCAGATCGGCTTAAGGCCGCCGGGACCCGTAGCAAGCCTAACATACAACCTGTACATCTGTTTAATCCCATACATGATCAACATATACATAAAAAAATTTTGAACTTTTCTCATTCATTTACCAAACTCAACCTGTGCATGCCCAACTCAAAAGCATATAGGGGTCTCAAACTATCCTAAACCCCAACCAAAACACATCAAACTTACATATACAACACACATTGCCCATAAACTCAATAATAACCTAAACATGCATTTCTACCCCATAAACTTTCATAAAACTTGCTTAAAACATAGAATGAGCTAAAGATCTACTCTTACCTCTTGAAGATCGAGAGGAGAGGCGATCCAACTCAGAGATGGGGGAGATCGAGCTCCTGGGGTCTCCAAGTTACCAACTTCGCTCTTTATGCTCAAATATCTTCAAACCAAGATAAAACTTGTTAAAACTTGAAAGATTGGAGGAAAATCATCAAAAACGACCATGGAAGAGCATGGACTCACCGTTGGCCGAAAATGGGGAGAAAGCTCACCCGTTTCGGCCATGGAGCCCTTATATAGGGGCTGGCCAGACCACCTTTCGGCAGCCTAAAGTGCCTCCAAAACTCATGCAAGTTCGGCGGCCGAACATGGGGTTCAGCGGCCGAACCTGAGCCACTTTCGGAAGCCTAACATGCTCCCCTAAACTATCCAATGTTCGGCGGCCGAACTTGAGGTTCAGCGGCCAAACTTGAGGTTCGGCGGCCGAACCTGAAAATGCCTCCATGGTCTTTTTCATTCAAAACTCAGTTTCTTTCTTACTTAAAATCATAAAATACATTAAAACATTTTATGAAAACATTATTTTACCCTTTTAGAGGTTTCCGACATCCGAGATTCCACTGGACGGTAGGAATTCCGATACCGGAGTCTAACCGGGTATTACAAAGAGTTCATTTATCTACTCGAGGAACTTGATGAAAATTTCAAGGTAGATTATTGCACTCCTATCGCAAAAAGAGGTCTTCCTATAGTTTCTGCAAATGGGTTAGCATAAAAATTAAATAAATTATAAATAATTATAATAATAATATAACATAATACAAGAATTAATTAAATCAATCAAGCAAAAAGAAAGCGATGAGATAACATCAAGTATTCTTATAATAATAGGTTATCTCTACATCAGGCATTCTTATAATAATAGGTTATCTCTTTTTTTTCTTTGCAGTTATATTCTCATGATTTAGAAGTGATAAATCTACGTAATTTGCAATAGCTAATGCAAAACTTGTACCATAACACATTTATCTATTTAATTAGAAACTTTTTCACAAACTTTTTTAACTATTAAGTATATATTAGGCATAATCTTAATGTTATTAAGGGAAAAAATCCTATAGAGTGTTAAACACCTAAATGGTAGGACAAGACTCTTATGTCTATAGGACTTGAAGCAATATATAGTAGAGTCTGAAGACCTAGAATATATGACTTTGAAGCCAATGTTGTAGGGTCCAAAGACCATTCTACATGGCAACTAAGCCAAATGGTTTGTTATATCGATAGGGCTCGATAGTCAAACTATTAGGGTGTCTTAATTATCTCCCCAACTCCCAAATCATTATTTATCAACTTTGCCCTTAGTTAACATATGGTTATTGCATATCCCATATATCAAAAATTATTCCCAAATCTTTGAATAACTATTTAGATTCTTCAAGGCATCTAGAGTGAGTTACACAATTAATTCATCCAAGTCAATCTTTTATTTCTCTGCTTTTCTAACAATCAATTAGTTCACAAGCTAAAGTACATACATGTATTCATACTTACACATAAAAGTCTCAACCAATTTAATTTCAACATATTACAATAATTATAAATTTTCAACTAATTTATCTTTATATTCTCCTATTCTAAGAGGACTTTAGTTCACAAGCCTTTTCGCTAAGAGGACTTTAGTTCACAAGCCTTTTCGCAAAAATTTTTTTTGATATTTCAAGTTTGTTTCTGCTTGAGCGTTTTCCAAATTTCACTAGTTGAGAACTCAATAAAGATGAAAAAAAAAAATAACCAGCTCTACCATTACATCTCCAACAAGAGAACTTATCTAACTTAAAGAAAATACTTTATTCCTTACTCATATCAATTTAATCCAATTACATTAATAACCATGAAAGAGTTTCATTCACTCTCAAAAAGTAAATTCCAAATTCTAATCTACTCCATTGACAATTAAATTTTTCCAACTCGGTCATAGTCCGATTTCTTCCATTTTATTTTTAAGTTAATCCTAGTTAGATTTATATATTAAACCATAATCAATCCAAGTAAAATAAATATTTAGACTTAAAATAAGAAAATAAAACTTTCCAACTTTCTAAAAATTTTGATCTAAATAAACTTTAATACCCTAAGATGTACCGCTAACTCAACCAAGTATTTATTTACCTTATTTAATAACCTAACAACTCAACCTCATGATAAAATTATCTTCATAATATATAAAGCCCCAAATTTTCAATTAAGAATTTTGGTCAAGTCAAGATTTTGCTCCTAAGAATGTGTTCCATCCTAACCAAGTATTTATTCACAAAATTAAACAACCCAACAACCTCATATAAATATTAATTTAATAACAACATGTTCATAACATAGAAGCCATAAACCTTATACAATCATTAAGAAATAAATTTAAAGAAATTTAGAAAAATTTAGAGAGATTTAAATACTTAACTTCAATTTCTCCAAAAAGATGATCAAGGTTCACCTTCTTCGAGTTTCCTTTTTTTTTTTCCCTTTGAAAGACCCGATACCCAAAATTTTTTCATCTTTGAAACAATGATACAATATAAATAAAACAACAAAATAATTCAAAAATCCATTGTTTAAATTGTAAAAGAAAAAAAAAACTTTCTTACATCATTGTAGATTTTTCCTAACCATTTCTCTCTCTAGAAATTTAGTATTCATTTACCTTCCAATTTGTAATTGATTTTTTACTTCTTTTTTCTATATCTAACATAGGAGGAGTTTTGGTTGAGAAGGGAAATTGTTTTAATGAAAGATAATCAGAAGGTTCCTATGGGAATAGGACTATCAGCAAGAAAGAAGAAGAAAAATGGTATTTTTGTTTTGTCCTTTTCTCAAATTTTATCTTTTTTAAATCTCTAATTATATTTTTTTACTGGTATTTTTTATTATTTTATCTTTATTATTGTTGTTACTATAATTTTATTTAATCTCTTTATTATTTCTTTATATACATTATTAATTTATATCTACTAAGTAATCCTTTTGTATTTGAAGCATTTTTTTTAACACTTAATAATTAAAATTGATAAAGAAATTAATTAGTATATTTTTTAAAATTTCAGAAATATTTTAATATATTTTTTAAAATCACTAATTAATAAATTTCTTATACTATAAAGACTAAATAGTATTTTTTACTTTTACAACACTTAACGACTAAAATTAACGAATGAATAACTAATAAACTTTTTAAAATTTTATGAACATTTTATTGTATTTTTCAAAATCAATGAACTACTTAATGAGTTTTTCTATACTATAGAGATCAAATAGTAATTTTTTATCATAATATCATATACTTTATAAAAATAATTTATTATTATTTTTATGTAAAACTATTTATAAAATTAGTTATATTTTTATTTTATTATTTATTTTTATATAAACAATTTTAGAAAACGGTTTTTAAGAAATAAATAATAAAAATCAAAAGATTATTTTAAATTTAAAAAAATAAAAAGTCTTACGATATTACCAAACACACCCATAAATATGATTTTTTTGCAAATTCTATTTAACCATTATTTTTCTTTTATTGGATTATTATTAACAATTTCAAGATTTTATCTCTATTAATAAAATTTATTTCTTTTTTACATATATATATATTCAAATTAATTTATAAAATATATTTTTATTTTATAATTATAAAAAATTTACTATTTAATCTCTGTGAGATAAAGAAATTTATTAATTAATTTCTCAATTTTAAAAAATATATTAAAATATTTTTAAATTTTAAAAATTTATTAATTAATTTATCTATTAGTTTTAATTATTAAATATTTTATTATTTAATTCTGTCTCTAAATTTATAAAAATTTCTACTAATTAGGTATTTTATATTCAAAGTATTTTAAACTTTTTATAGAAAAAATTTACTATTTAGTCTATGTGACTAATAAAACTTATTAGTTAGTCTCTCAATTTTAAAAAATTTATTAAAATGTCTTTAAAATATTAAAAGATATATTAATTAGTTTATCTATTAATTTTAATTATTAAATATTTTATTATTTAATTTTTGTAAATAAAAAAAATTTACTAATTGATATTTCAGTTTGTACAAAAATAATTATTAATTAATTTTTTTGTATGGAGAGTATTTAAAAAATTTTAGAGAGATTAATCAATAGATATTTTAAAATTTCATAGATATTTTAATATATTTTTTAAAATTAATGAATTAATTAATTAATTTTTTATATAAAGATTAAATAGTAATTTTTATTTTTATAATATTTAACAATTAAAATTAATATAAAAACTAACTAATAGATTTTTTAAAATTTTAATGATATTTTTAATATATTTTTTAAAATTAAAAAATAAAATAATAAATTTTTCGGAGTTAAATAATAATTTATTTTTTTATAACAATATTATATACTTTGTAAAAATAATTTATTAATTATTTTTTAATCAACTATTTATAAAATTATTTTATTATTAAATATTATATTTCAAAAATATATTTATTAATTATTTTTATATGAAAATTTATAAATTTAGTTTTATACAAACAGTAGTTTTCTAGGACAGTTTTAAAAAATAAATAATCAAAATCAAAAAATATTTTTAGTTATGATAAAAATAAAAATAAAATAGAAATCTTACAATATTATAGATCATATAAAAAATAAATTTTTAAAAATATTTTAAATAAATAATATTAAAATATATTTAATTTTGGAAAACTTGTACTAAAAAAGGGCAACGGTTTTCCAGTATCAATCTTTTTCTTAATATTTTTTAATAAGAAAGATTTTTAGAAATTCCCGTATAAGAGATTTTCTAAAATGAATTTGTAGTTTCAGAAAATAGTTTATTATTTAGACTCTATTTATGTTCAGAAAATAATTTATATTTACTAAAAAATATTTCCTAAGTATATTATCATTATTTAATTAAATTGTAAGATTTAAATTTAGTATTTAAAATTATAAGAAAATTTGAATAAAATCATTAACTGAAATTGTTCGAATATATAAAAAATTATTATTTAATTTATATAGTATAATTTTTTTTTAATTTTAAAAAATATATTATAATATTTTTAAAATTTTAAAAAGTCTACTATTTAATTTTTATATTAAAAATTAAAAAAAAATAAAATTTTTTTAATATAAAAGAATTAATTAGTATAATTTTTTATAGAATTAAAAATTAATAATAAAATAATTAATAGTTTAAATTAATTAAAAAATTAATTAATATATTTTTTAAAATTTAAAAAATATTTTAATATATATTTTTAAAATTAAAATATCAACAGTATAGTTTTTTTTTATATATAATTATACAACTGGCTGCCAGCTGCATCTTCTTTATCTCCAATGGGAAACAAACGGGCCTAACGCTGTAACGCCAGCTGCAAATCATCAAAGAAGCAGATCATGCAGTGGGACAGGGGAGAATGCCCGTGCAGTGCATCTAGTATTAGAACTTGTTTGGGATTGCGATTTAGGTTAAAAAAGTACTTTTCTAAAAAATATTATTTTAGGTCTTGAAAAATATCAAATCATTTTACTTTTTTAATATTTTATAATTTAGTGGACCGTTTCTTAGAGATTCACGTGTGGATTATATAGATAAAGGAGTGGTTAAAATTATGATAAATTATAAAATTAGTGATAAAAAAATTTATATTTTTAATTTTATTATAATTATATTCTATATTTTTTATTAATTAAAAATTAATCTTTTACAAATATTTGAATTATATGTTAAAAACTAATGAAATTATCACATTATTCGTTAAATTAATATTAAATCAGCAAATAATAATTTAAAATTTTAAAATAAAATTATAACAAAATTAAAAATATAAAAAAAAATTTTAATAATTATTTATTTTATTAATTTTTTAAAATTCACTATAAACATTATGTATAATTGAAAAAAACGATAGATTAATATTATACTTGAAAGTTAAAAGAATAATTAAAAAAAATATTTTAAAAAAATATTTTTTATTTTTAATATTTTCAAATTGAATATGTTAAATATTATTTTAAATTATTTTTTACTATTTTATAACTAATATAATTAATAAAGTTATTTTCTTAACGATAATTAATATATTAGACAAATTTTAAAAAATCGATTGATAATAATTTTAAATAAAATAAAATCAAGATAAAATATTATTATTATAAAATTATCGATAAAAATTAAAATAAAATTAAATAATAATAATAGAAATTTTTAAATATATTTAATAATAAAAAAATAATTTAATAATTTTGTAAGATTACAATTATACAAGTAATAGTAGGGTGAAATTTTAATAAAAATAAAATACATAATTTTTTAACAATTAATTTTAAATTTTATTGATTTCGCATATTGATTGATGTGTCAAGTGATATGACAATTTTATTAGTTTAAAGTACTATTAAAATTAAATTTTAAAATTTATATTTTAATTGATAAAAAAAAATTATAATTATAACAAAACTGAAAATACTAATTTTTTTTTAACTATTAACTCTAAATTATATATTAATTTATGTGTTTTAATATAATTAATAAATTAATTTTTTATATTTTTAAAATTAAATATTTAAATTTTTTATAATTAATCTATCTAAATTCAAAATTTCTTCATTTATTTTTATCATTAAAAATATAAAAATATCTTTATTAATATTTTTAAATAAATAAATTATACTTAAATTTTTAAATTTTTATATAATTAATAAATTAATCCTTTTATTTTTAAAATTATATATTTAAATATCTTTATAATAAGCCCGTTTTCTTTTATTATACTTTAAATATTTTAATTCTTTATTTTTATTAAAAAACACTTAAATCTCTATTAACCTTTTTCAATAATATTTCATTTAATTAATTTTTAATATTTTTTATTCGTATATTTTTATTAATTAAAATATTTTAATACTTATAATTTTAAAATTTTTAAAAAATATTCATAATTTTAACTATTTTTAAATAGTATTAATTAATTTTTAGTATTAATTAATTTTTAATTATATTATAAATTTTTATAAAGAGTATTTTAGAAAAAAAAAAATATACTTTCAGAAATTATTCCTCTACAATTTTAAGTTAATATTTATAATAGATAAAAAAAATTATAATTTTAAATGAATTAAATATAAGGAGATTAAAAATATATTAAATTAAAATTTACATTAATTTAAATCTAGCCAAAATTATGTAAAGAAAATTTTCTAATATTATGTGATTATCATAAGTTATCTTGTATACTTATTATGATGAGTATTTGATGTAATATAATAAATTGATAACTTATTTTATATTAATTGATTCAAAAGATTTTTTATGTATTTATTACTTTTTTTACAAATTATTGCATTTATTATAGTTACTCTCATTAATTTAATTATAATTTAATAAAATAGTATTTTAATTATTGTACTGAGAGATAAACAAACCATATAAGTTTTAAAAAATCATTGGAGAAGGTAGTTGTAACGACCCGGAAATTGAACCGCTACCGGCGTTAGGATCCTGATCGGCTTAAGGCCGCCGGGACCCGTAGCAAGCCTAACATACATCCTGTATACCTGTTAAATCCCATACATGATCAACATTATACATAAAAATTTAAACTTTCTTTCTTTTCGTTTACCAATCTTGACATGTGCATGCACAACTCATAATCATAAAGAACAAACCCCACACTGGAGCTCTCATCAAATGCTCCAATGGGGTAATATATTATACATTAAGCTTGATTTACATAAAACATCATTAAAACTTTTCATGTATCACAAAGGGATTAACATACTCTAGGGCCAAGCACAATTCTATCCTTAATACAATTCTTTACATTACATTACATCACTATACTTTACATTACAATGACTTTCTCATGTCCACAACTAGCTATTACATAAACATAACTTTACTCTTGCTGACTTCCTGATCTAGTCTGTACCTGCAAACCTGGGGGATTAAGGGAATGGGGTGAGCTACTAGAGCCCAGTGAGCAGAATAATAAAACATTTAAAACATATGCTATCATGGAATGCATCACATCACAGACAAATCACATCAAGGATGAACTTGTCACCAATAGCCCTCTACACAATCCAATCATGCCAGGGGCGTAGTGCAGGCCACACCTGGTCTTTCTCTTACACATATCATATCATATATATCCATTCGTGCCGGGGCGTAGTGCAGGCCACACCCGGACTTTCTCTTACATAGTGCCAGGGGCGTAGTGCAGGCCACACCTGGACCTCCATATCACATCATATCATATCATATCATAGTGAGGGCTAAAGGATCATTCAACATTCATCCACATCAACAACATAATATGCAATGCAACATATTCGTGAATTCTAATGCTAACAACCTAATATATCTCATGACATTTATGATGCGTGAATCATGCTAAAATTTTCATTATTTACTTTGAAACATAAAGAGTCATTCTACTCACCTCAGGCTAGCTCTGACAAGACTCTGAAGCAACTATCTCACTGCTGGGGTCCTCGGTTCCTCGGGTCCAAACCTACACAGGTGGACTCAAATGATGCACCAAACAAACATGAACATGACTCTAAAATACTCCCCAAAAAACCCCCTAAAACACCTTAAAACAATCATAGAAATCATGCAAAGGAAGGCTGAACAGGGCACTTTCGGCGGCAGGTTCGGCGGCCGAAAGTCCCTCCAGAGCCGAAAGTCATGCACCTTCGGCAGCACCTTCGACGGCCGAAGGTTCCTTCCAGAGACGAAACTCATGCATGTTCGGTGGCACCTTCGGCGGTCGAAACTCCCTTCCAGAGCCGAAAGTCCACTTTCGGGGGCAGGATTCGGCAGCCAAAGGCTTGCCTCCACAGGCAGGTTCGGCGGCCGAAAGTTCCTTCGGCTGCCGAACCTGAGTTCTTCCAAAGGGCAGAACTCAGCCTCCACAATGCACATTTGCCTCCCAACACCTTCCAACTCAAAGCCAACACTTCCACAACATGCATACACATATACATAAGCTCATAGGGGCCTCAACTATCCTAAACCCCAACTAAAAACACATCAAACATACATATACAACACACATTGTCCATATACTCAACATTAACCAAAAAACTCAACATTAACCTAAACATGCATTTCTACCCCATAAACTTTCATAAAACTTATTTAAAACATGAAATGAGCTAAGGATCTACTCTTACCTCTTGGAGATCGAGAGGGGAGGCGATCTAAACTTGGAGATGGGAGAAATCTAGCTCCTTGGGTCTCCAAGCTCTAAAACTTGATCTTAGCTCCAAAACTCTTCAAAACCAAGTTAGGACTCGTTAAAACTTGAAAGATTTGAGGAAAATCAACAAAACTAACCATGGGAGAGCATGGACTCACCGTTAGCCGAAAATAGGGGAGAAAGCTCGCCCGTTTCGGCCATGGAGCCCTTTTATAGGGGCTGGCCAGACCACCTTCGGGAGCCTAAGATGCCTCCAAAACTCATGCAAGTTCGGCGGCCGAACATGGGGTTCGGCGGCCGAACCTGAGCCACTTTCGGAAGCCTAACTTGCCCCCCTAAACTATCCAATGTTCGGCGGCCAAACTTGAGGTTCGGCGGCCGAACCTGGAAATGCCTCCATGGTCTTTTTCATTCAAAACTCAATTTATTTCTTACTTAAAACCATAAAATACATGAAAAAATTTTATATAAGCATGTTTTTACCCTTCTAGAGGTTTTCGACATCCGAAATTCCACCGGACGGTAGGAATTCCGATACCGGAGTCTAGCCGGGTATTACATTAGTCATAATATCAATATAAAAATATGAAAAAAAATTATAGTAAAGGTTTATTGATATATTTCAAAATTTTAATAATTTTATTTTTTTTCTAAAATTTGAAGGATTTATATATTATTTAATCTATTATTAAAATTTAAAAATTTTATTTAATTTATTTTAATAATTGATGTTATTGATATTAGATTGATGACTTGGTCGGAATAAACTTTATTGTGATTGGCCAGAACCTACTAGGAAGACAACATGAGTTGGTGGTGGTTGTTCACGATAGTCACTCCGATACTCAAGTCAATATCTAGCCAAAAAAAGAAAGTGTATTGAATTATTTAGAATTTTAATGTTTTAGAATAACATACTTTTGTAGAGATAAGTATGGTATCTTTTTGATAATTCGATGGTAATATGGTCGTCTACTTGATACGAGATATTATTACCTAATATATAGGAATTTTGCGATCACAGGCGAAATAGAGATATGTTGGACTGTGCTCAATAACGATAACCCTGTGTCGAGGCTCGCCTTAATAAGGAAAAGGTGAGTCTTTTGGTGATGACTCGTATGTTTGTAGTGTTCGGATCTTGCTTCTTAAGGATAGACCACATTTTCTACGTGTCTGGTCCTTGTCACGTGACCCTACATCATAGTGACAGCTTGCGATTTTCCTTAGGTGGATGTTATGTAACATCAGAGGTCTCCCATGTAATACCCGGCTAGACTCCGGTATTGAAATTCCTACCGTCCGGTGGAATCTCGGATGTCGGAAGCCTCTAGAAGGGTAAAATCATGTTTTTATAAAATATTTTAATGTATTTTATGATTTTAAGTAAGAAAGAAACTGAATTTTGAATGAAAAAGACCATGGAGACATTTCCAGGTTCGGCCGCCGAACCTCAAGTTCGGCCGCCGAACATTGGATAGTTTAGGGGGGGCAAGTTAGGCTTCCGAAAGTGGTTCAGGTTCGGCCGCCGAACCTCATGTTTGGCCACCGAACTTGCATGAGTTTTGGAGGTACTTTAGGCTGCCGAAGGGTGGTCTGGCCAGCCCCTATATAAGGGCTCCATGGCCGAAACGGGTGAGTTTTCTCCGATTTTTGGCCAACGGTGAGTCCATGCTCTCCCATGGTCGTTTTTTATGTTTTTCCTCCAATCTTTTAAGTTTTAACAAGTTTTATCTTGGTTTGAAGATTTTTGAGCAAAAGAAGTGAAGTTGTAGAACTTGGAGACCCAAGGAGCGAGATCTCCCCCATCTCCGAGTTGGATCGTCTTCCCTCTCGATCTTCAAGAGGTAAGAGTAGATCCTCATTTCTTTTCATGTTTTGGTTAAGTTTCATGAAGTTTCTTGGGGTAGAAAAGCATGTTTAGGTTTATAATGAGTTTTTGGTTAATGTTGAGTAATTGGACAATGTGTGTTGTATATGTATGTTGGATGTGTTTGTGTTGGGGTTTAGGATAGTTTGAGACCCCTAAATGCTTATGTGCTTGTGTATGCATGTTGTAGAATAGGTAAATGCATGTTTGAATGGGTTGGGAGGCATTTGTGCATGAAAGAGGCTGAGTTCTGCCCTTTGGAAGAACTCAGGTTCGGTAGCCAAAGGGACTTTCGGCTGCCGAACCTGCCTGTGGAGGCAAGCTTTCGGCTGCCGAACCCTTCCCCCGAAAGTTGACTTTCGGCTCTGGAAGGGAGTTTCGGCCGCTGAAAGTGCCGCCAAACATGCATGAGTTTTGTCTTTGGAGGGAACCTTTGGCCGCCGAAAGTGCCGCCGAAAGTGCCGCCGAAGGTGCATGACTTTCGACTCTGAGGGCCTTTCGGCCGTCGAACATGCCGCCGAAAGTGCTCTGTTCAGCCCTCCTTTGCATGTTTTCTATGATTGTTTTAAGTTGTTTTAGGGGGGTTTTTGGAGAGTATTTTAGAGTCATGTTCATGTATGTTTGGTCCCTCATTTGAGTCCACCTGTGTAGGTTTGGACCCGAGGAATCGAGGACCCCAGCAGTGAGTCAGCTGCTTCAGAGTCTTGTCAGAACTAGCCTAAGATGAGTAGAATGACTCTTTATGTTTCAAAGCAAATAATGAAAGTTTTAGCATGATTCACGCATCAAGAATGCCATGAGTTATATTAGGGTGCTTGCATTAGAATTCACGAATATATTGCATTGCATAATATGTTGATGATGTGGATGAATATTGGATGATCCTTTAGCCCTCACTATGACATGATATGTTATAAGATGGTAATGATACGGTGTGAAAGACTAGTGAGGCCCATTCTACGCCCCTGGCACTATGTAAGAGAAAGACCAGTGAGGCCCATTCTACGCTCCTGGCACTAATGGAATGTTATGTTGTGTTATGCTATGTAAGAGAAAGACCAGTGAGGCCCATTCTATGCCCCTGGCACTATTGGAATGTGTAGAGGGCTATTGGTGACAAATTCATCCTTGATGTGATTTGTCTGTGATGTGATGCATTCCATGATATCATATGTTTTAAATATAATGTTTTATTATTCTGCTCACTGGGCTCTAGTAGCTCACCCCATTTCCCTAATCCCCCAGGTATGCAGGTACGGGATAGATCAGAAGGTCAGCTAGAGTAAAGTCATGGTTATGTAATAGCTAGTGGTGGACACGATGAATATTGAAATATAATGAATAGTATTAAACAGTTATGTAATGTAATGATGTTATTGAGGATTAGAGTTGTGCTTGACCCCAGTATGTTGTTAATCCCTTTTGAGTACATGATTTTTTATGATGTTTATGTAAACCAAACTTAATACATGTTATGTTACCCTATTGGAGCATTGTTGAGGACTCCAGTGTGGGGGTGATGTTTAGGTTTATGAGTTGTGAATGCACAGGTTAAGTTTGGAAAATGAATGAGAAAGTTCAAAATTTTTATGTAATTATTGATCATGTATGGGATTAAACAGGTATACAGGTTGTATGTTAGGCTTGCTATGGGTCCCGGCGGCCTTAAGCCGATCTGGATCCTAGCGCCGGTAGCGGTCCGGTTTCCAGGTCGTTACAGATTGGTATCAGAGCCCTAGGTTCATATGGTCGGACCTATAGAGAGTGTCGGGCTTATAGATGTTCTAGAAGGTCAAGCACAATAGGAAAATCATGTCCACTAGAATAGAATGTAGAGTCATGTCTTGAATGCTTATGTGAAATGCCATGATTATATGCATGTGCATTAATGATATGCTATGTATGTGATGCGGGTTTATGTGTTTGCACATGAACCATTTGATACTAATGTTTATGTGATGGGTGTTGTTTTTCAGTAAGCAAGATGAGAGGGACTCGTCGATATGCATGATTGACTGGAGTACCACCCTAGGATGAGGGCACGGATGCCCGTCCTCCAGCATTGCCTAGGGCAATGTCCTACAGGTCTAGCAGGGAGAGAACATCAAGGGATCCTAGAAGGTCTTTCGATGTGAGTAGAAGGGGGACAGTGCAAGGTGGAATGTCAGAGGATGTGGGGGATGATATGGATGTGGACCAGAGGAGGGATGGCAGCCTTGGAGTAAGTATGTCGGAAGAGGGCATGGGAGAGTCCCAAGGGGGCACTCAGGCCTCGGGATTTGTTCAGCCACCCTAGTACCCATCCTTTTCACAGAATCCCGGGTATTCAATGGGAGGTCATCGGATTACCCCAGCTTTAACCCTTATCACTCTCACATGCCATACCCGCCTTTCTACCCACCATACCCACAGTACCCTATGTACCCACCCCCATCTTTCTACCCAGGTACAGCAAACCCTAACCCAAGGGATGTTGCACCTCCTCTACCACCAGCAGAACCCATGGTCCCAGAAATCCAAGTGCCTAAGCCTAGCTCATCTGGAGGGAGCAAGGTCAAGATGACCGATTATATGACGTTGGGTGCTCCCCAGTATGAAACAGGTGATGACCCGTTTGAGTACCTTGGGAGGGTCAAGATGATTACAGATGAGATAGGGGCTGATGACATTAGAGCCATTCAGATGGCCGGGTTCACACTAAAATGCAAGAAGGCCCGAGAGTGGTTTAAAAACTATGTGAACCCGAGGTTGGATAGCCTATCATGGGAGGAGTTTGCAAATGAGTTTGCAGGATGGGCTTTCCCTGACAGTTCAAGGGAGTTGAAGATGATTGAATTTGAGCAGTTGAGGCAGACGAAGGAGATGAGTGTGGATGAGTACACAGATCGATTCTTGAAGCTATTGCCGTTTGCCGGGCAAAATCTGGACTCAGACCAGAAGAAGTCAAGGAGGTATATCATGAGGCTTCATTCCAGGTATTCCTCCTTGATCCAGTCAGCAGAGAGGGAGAGTTTCCATGCCATAGTGGATATGGCCCGGAGAATAGAGGCTAGTGCAATCATTGAAGAGAGAGTTAAGCAGTCTGTGGTACAGCCTTTTGGTTCTAAGGCCCCAGGTGGGGGAAGGTTAGATCCCTCTTCTCTGAGTTCAGCAGCTTCAGGCAGTAAAAAGTGGGCCAGTACCACTAAAAAGTCAAAGAAGAACAAGTTCTGGAACAAGATCAAGTCAGGTCTAGGATTAGGAAGTGGCTCGAGCTCAGGTGCAGATAATGCAGTATGTATGAAGTGTGGGAAGCCGCACAAAGGAGTATGTCGGTTTGGGACGACAGCCTGCTTCAGATGTGGGCAGGAGGGACACATGGCACGGAAGTGTCCTAGAGCAACTTTTATGGCACAGTCCCAGCAGACAGCTTCGGGTAGTGTGGCTCAGCCAGTAGCTCAAGCCGCTACGCAGGCCAGTGGCAGAGGCCGAGGGAGAGGGGCAGCCTCTTCTTCAGCGGGTTTCAGGGGTGAAGGTCCATCAGCTCCAGCACGGATCTTCACGATGACTCAGCAGGAGGCAAATGCATCAAATACAGTGGTGTCAAGTAATCTCATCATTGGTTGTTCTGATCTTTATGCCTTAATGGACCCTGGTGCATCGCATTCTTTTATTGCTCCGAGAGCCGTCGAGAGGTTGGGGTTGATGGTCTCTGGGTTAGAGTGTCCTCTATGGGTCAGTGGACCCAAGTGTGACCCATCAGTGGCAGAGTCAATTTGCCAGTGTAGTCCAGTTTTTGTTGAGGGAATATGCCTTTCAGCCGACCTTGTGGTTCTAGATTTGACAGATTTTGACGTCATTCTAGGGATGGATTGGCTATCTACCCATGGTGCTACCTTGGATTGCAGAGACAAGGTAGTCAGGTTCAGATGTCAGGATGGGTCAGAGGTTGTCTTCAGAGGAGACAGGAGGGGTACACCTAGAGGTTTGATATCAGCCCTACAGGCTCGTAGGCTGCTCAGGAGGGGTTGTCAGGGTTTTCTAGCTCATGTGAGAGAGCTGGATAGTCATGTCAGAGAGCCCGCCTCAGTGCCCGTGGTCAGAGAGTTTTTAGATGTTTTCCTAGACGAGCTGCCAGGTTTACCACCTGCTATGGAGATAGAGTTTGAAATTGAGTTGATGCCTGGAACCAGACCAATCTCTATTCCTCCCTACAGGATGGCACCAGCAGAGTTGAAGGAGCTTAAGGAGCAGTTGCAAGAGCTGGTAGATAAGGGCTTCATCCGACTGAGTACCTCACCTTGGGGTGCTCCAGTGCTATTTGTGAAAAAGAAAGATGGATCCCTTAGACTTTGTATCGACTACAGGCAGTTGAACAAAGTCACTACCAAGAATAAGTACCCATTGTCAAGGATCGACGATCTATTCGACCAGCTAGCAGGGACAGGTTGTTTCTCCAAGATAGATCTGAGATCTGGATACCATCAGTTGAGGATAAGAGAAGAGGATGTGCCGAAGACAGCATTCAGGACCAGATATGGGCACTATGAGTTCCTTGTGATGCCGTTCGGGTTAACCAATGCCCCTGCAGCATTCATGGATCTCATGAACTGAGTGTTTAGCCAGTACCTGGATCACTTTGTTATTGTCTTCATAAATGATATCTTAGTGTATTCTAGGAATACAAATGAGCATGCCCATCATCTGAGGTTAGTTCTGCAGTCCTTAAGGGAACACGACTTGTATGCCAAGTTCTCCAAGTGTGAGTTCTGGTTGAGGAGCATTTCATTCTTGGGGCACATTGTGTCAGAAAATGGAATCGAGGTAGACCCCAAGAAAGTGGAAGCTGTAGCTAACTGGCCTAGACCCACTATAGTGACAGAGATCAAGAGCTTCTTGGGTTTGGCAGGTTACTACAGGAGGTTCATTCAGGACTTCTCTAAAATTGCAGCTCCTATGACCAGACTGACTAAGAAGAACCAGAGGTTTGTGTGGACTGACTAGTGTGAAGAGAGCTTTGAAGAGCTAAAGAAGAGGTTGACCTCAGCACTAGTGTTAGCTCTGCCAACGAGTAATGAAGACTTCGCGGTTTTCTGTGATGCGTCCCGTGTGGGACTGGGTTGTGTGCTAATGCAGAATGAAAGGGTGATTGCTTATGCTTCTAGGCAGCTGAAGAAGCACGAGTTGAATTACCCTACACATGACCTAGAGATGGCAGTTGTAATCTTTGCACTCAAGATGTGGAGGCATTACCTTTATGGGGCAAAATGTGAGATCTTCACAGATCATAAGAGCCTGCTGTAACGACCCGAAAATCGGACCGCTACCGGCGCTAGGATCCAGATCGGCTTAAGGCCGCCGGGACCCGTAGCAAGCCTGACATAGAACCTGTAAACCTGTATAATCCCATACATGATCAACAATCATACATAAAAATTTAAACTTTTCCTTTAAACATCCAACTCAACCTGAACATACATGTACATAGTCATGATCATAATCATGATCCCTCTGTGGGATCTCATCAATGCCCCAACGGGCGATACAACATGAGATGAGTTGGCTTTCATGAACATAATAAAACATTTCTATAGATCATGTATCAAAAGGGATAACAATACTCATAGGGTCAAGCACATCTATAACCTCAATATACCTCATTACATAACATATTATAATCTCTTACATTACATCATAATACAATTGTCATGTCCACAATCTAACTATTACATCAACATACTTCAATAAACTCTGGCTAACCTTCTGGTCTACCCTGTACCTGCACATCTGGGGTTAGGGGAGAGGGGTGAGCTAACAAGCCCAGTGAGCAGAATAGTGAAAACAATATATTAAATTTTCATGTTTTCATGGAATGCAACACATCACAACAAATCACATCTCGGATGGTATTGTCACCAATAGTCCTCTACATAGTCCAACTGTGCCGGGACGTAGAATGGGTACAACCGGTCTTTCCCTTAACATGACATATCATACAGTCCAACTGTGCCAGGGACGTAGAATAGGTACAACCTGGACTTTCTCTTACATCGTGCCAGGGATGTAGAATGGGTACAACCTGGACTTCCATACCGTATCATGCCGTAGCATCATCATGCCATATGAGGACTAAAGGGTCATCCAATAACCAATCCACATCAACATCATAAATGCAATGCAACATATTCGTGAATACTAATGCAAACAACCTACTATATCTCATGGCATTCATGATGCATGGATCATGCTCAAAACTCATATTTCATTTATTTTAAAACTTAAGGTTTATTCCACTCACCTCTGGCTAGCTCTGACAAACTCTGTAGCAGCTGGCTCACTGCTGGGGTCCTCGGTTCCTCGGGTCCGAACCTACACAGGTGGACTCCAATGAGGGACCAAACATACAAAAACATAACTCTAATATACTCCCCAAAAACCCCCTAAAACATCATGAAATAATCATAGAAAAACATGCAAGAAATGGCTGATCAGGGCAGGTTCGGCGGCACCTTCGGTGGTCGAAAGTCCCTCCAGAGCCGAAAGTCAGGCACTTTCGGCGGCACCTTCGGCGGCCGAAAGTCCCAGACAGAGACGAAAGTCTCTTTTCGGGGGCAAGCTTCGGCAGCCGAATGCTGCCTCCACAAGGGGGTTCGGCGGCCGAAAGTTCCTTCGGCTGCCGAACCTGGTTTCTCCCAAATGGGCAGAAACTTGGTTCAAATGAACCTCTTGCCTCCCAAAACCTTAAATCATGCATATACCTCACTTAAAACATGCATACAAGCTCCTAAGGGCCTCAAAACATCAAATACCCCAACTACAACACACATTGACCAAAACATGAATATTAACCCATAACTCAACATATAACCTAACATGCATTTCTACCCATAGATCTAGCATAAAACTTATTTAAAACACATAAGGAGCTTAAGATCGGCTCTTACCTCTTGAAGATCGAGAGGGAGACGACCTAAACTTGGAGATCCACGAAAATGAGCTCCTGAGTTCCCAAAGCTCCAAAACTTGTTTCAAAAGTTCAAAACCTTCAATGCAAGCTTAAAACTCAAGAAAAATGGTGGGGATTTGAAGGAAAAACACTAGATTTGGAAGAGGGAGGTCGGAAGCTAGCTGTGGTCGAAAATGGGAGAAAGCTCGCCCATTTCGGCCAAGTGACCCTTTTATAGGTGGCTGGCCAGGCCACGTTCGGGGGCCGAAAGTGCTTCCGCATGCATGCCATGTTCGGCGGCCGAACTTGGGTTTCGGCGGCCGAACCTGAACTTCCCTCACTCATGCTTTCGGGGGCCTAACGTGCCTCCAAAATGCATGCATGTTCGGCGGCCGAACTTGACTTTCGGCGGCCGAACCTGGGTTTTCCTCCAAAGACTTTTCATGTAAAACTCATTAAATTTTCATATTTAAAACCATGAAATACCTTAAAACATTTTATGAAAACATGTTTCTACCCTACTAGAGGCTTCCGACATCCGAGTTTCCACCGGACGGTAGGAATTCCGATACCGGAGTCTAGCCGGGTATTACATTCTCCCCCCCTTAAGAACATTCGTCCCCGAATGTACCTCAACTAGCACACATAGCATGGCATAGAACATAACACACATGCAAAACACATAAACACATAGGGATCTAACCTTAAAAGAGATGAGGGTACTGCTAGAGCATAGACTCCCGTGTCTCCCAAGTGCATTCTTTTAAATTGTGGTGGTTCCACAGGACTTTCACCATCGGGATTTCCTTGTTCCTTAACTTTCTGATCTGGGTGTCTACGATCCGTACTGGCTGTTCAACATAGGTGAGATCCTTTTGGACCTCCACATCAGGCTCACTAAGAACCTTGCTCGGATCTGACACAAACTTCCTCAACATTGAAACATGGAAAACCGGATGGATTCTTTCCATTGAAGCAGGTAAATCCAGCTTGTACGACACATTCCCAATCCTTTGTACGATTTCAAAGGGTCCGATGTATCGTGGGGCTAGTTTACCTTTCTTCCCGAAGCGAACCACTCCCTTCATTGGAGACACCTTGAGCAATACCAGATCCCCCTCCTGAAACTCTAACTGTCTCCTGCGGACGTCTGCATAGCTCTTCTACCTGCTGGCAGCAGTCTTGATTCTCTCTCTGATTATGGGTACCACCCTGCTGGTGATCTCTACTAGCTCAGGCCCTGCCAAGGCCTTTTCTCCAACTTCCTCCCAACAAACAGGTGATCTGCACTTCCTTCCGTACAAAGCTTCATATGGAGCCATCCCGATGCTAGCATGATGGCTGTTGTTGTAGGCAAACTCCACCAAAGGTAGATGCTGCCTCCAAGAACCGCCAAAGTCCAGCACACACATTCTGAGCATATCCTCGATAGTCTGGATGGTCCTTTCTGACTGTCCATCAGTCTGGGGGTGGAAGGCAGTACTGAAGTCCAACCTGGTACCCATGGCGTTCTGCAGACTCCGCCAAAACCTGGAGGTGAACTGGGGCCCTCTATCTGACACTATCGAAACAGGAACCCCATGCAGCCTGACGATCTCATCTACATACACCTGCGCCAACTTGTCCACAGAGTAGCCACTCCTGACAGGGATGAAGTGAACAGATTTGGTGAGTCTGTCCACAATCACCCATATGGAGTCCAATCTGTTGGACGCCGCCGGTAACCCCACTACGAAGTCCATAGCTATATTTTCCCATTTCCATTCTGGAATAGGTAGCGGGTTAAGCATTCCAGCCGGCTTCTAATGTTTCAACTTCACCCTCTGACACACTTCGCAGGCTGACACAAACTGTGCCACTTCTTTCTTCATAGCTGGCCACCAATAAACCTTCTTTAGATCTTGATACATCTTGGTGGCTCCGGGGTGAATGCTGTATCTTGCATTATGAGCCTCTCTCATAATGTCTCATTTTAGCCCTATGTCATCTGGTACACATAGTCTGCTCCCATAGCGGAGGATCCCCTTACTGTCGAATCTGAACTCACTATCATTGCCTGACTGAACAGTCCTGGCAATCTTTACTAACTCCGGGTCCTCATGCTGTTTCTGAGCCACCTGTTCCAGAAACACGGGTGCTATTCTCATCTGGGCCACTAAGGCACCTGTACCAGATAACTCCAATTGTAGACCTTCCTCAATGAGCTTGTAGAACTCCTTCACCACTGGCCTCCTCTCTGCCGATATGTGGGATAAACTGCCGAGTGATTTCCGGCTTAAGGCGTCTGCCACAACATTCGCCTTACCCGGATGGTACTGAATCTTGCAATCATAGTCACTCAGCAGCTCCACCCATCTCCTCTGTCTCAAATTCAAATCTCTTTGACTCAGGATGTATTGCAGGCTTTTATGATCTGTGAAGATCTCACATTTTACCCCATAGAGGTAGTGCCTCCACATCTTGAGTGCAAAGATTACTGCTGCCATCTCTAGGTCATGTGTGGGGTAATTCAACTCATGCTTCTTCAGCTGCCTAGAAGCATAAGCAATCACCTTCTCATTCTGCATCAGTACACAACCCAGTCCCACACGGGAAGCATCACAAAAGACTGTAAAGTCCTCATCACTAGATGGCAGAGCTAAAACTGGTGCTGAAGTCAACCTCTTCTTAAGCTCTTCAAAACTCTCTTCGCACTGGTCGGTCCACAGAAACTTCTGATTCTTCCTGGTTAGTCTGGTTAGAGGAGCTGCTATTTTCGAGAAGTCCTGAACAAACCTCCTGTAGTAACCTGCCAAACCCAAGAAACTCCTGATCTCCGTCACTGAAGTGGGTCTAGGCCAGTTAGCCACAGTCTCTGTCTTCTTGGGGTCTACCTCTATACCATTCTCTAACACTACATGCCCCAAGAACGAAATGCTCTTCAGCCAGAATTCACATTTAGAGAACTTGGCATACAAGCCATGTTCCCTCAAAGTCTGCAAGACCAACCGCAGATGATGGGCATGCTCCTCTGCATTCCTGGAATACACCAAGATATCATCTATGAAGACAATAACGAAGTGATCCAGGTACTGGCTAAACACTCTGTTCATGAGATCCATGAATGCTGCAGGGGCGTTGGTTAACCCGAACGGCATTACAAGGAACTCAAAATGCCCATATCTAGTCCTGAAAGCTATCTTCGGCACATCCTCATCCCTTATCCTTAGCTGATGGTACCCCGATCTTAGATCTATTTTGGAGAAACAACCCGCTCCGGCTAGCTGGTCGAATAGATCATCGATCCTTGGCAATGGGTACCTATTCTTGGTAGTGACTTTGTTCAACTGCCTGTAGTCCACACAAAGTCTAAGGGATCCATCCTTCTTCCTCACAAACAAGACCGGAGCACCCCAAGGTGAGGTACTCTGTCGGATGAAGCCCTTTTCTACCAGCTCCTGCAATTGCTCTTTCAACTCCTTTAACTCGGCTGGGGCCATCCTGTAGGGAGGGATAGAGATCGGTCTAGCTCCAGGTACCAACTCTATCTCGAACTCTATCTCCCTAGCAGGTGGTAAACCTGGAAGCTCATCAGGAAAGACATCCTGAAACTCTCTGACAACTGGCACCGAGGCTGGCTCTCTGACCTGACTGTCTAGCTCTCTCACATGAGCTAAGTACCCCTGACATCCCTTCGTAAGCAACCTACGAGCCTGAAGAGCTGATATCAGACCTCTAGGTGTGCCCCTCTTGTCTCCTCTGAAGACGACCTCTGACCCGTCCTGATCTCTGAACTTGACTACCTTGTCTCTGCAGTCCAAGGTAGCACCATGGGTAGATAGCCAATCCATCCCTAGAATGACGTCAAAGTCAGTCAAATCTAGAACCACAAGGTCGGCGGAGAGGCATCTTCCCTCAACAAAAACTGGACTGTACTGGCAGACTGACACTGCCACTGACGGGTCACACTTGGGTCCACTGACCCATAGGGGACACTCTAACCCAGAGACTATCAGACCCAACCTCTCAACGGCTCTCGGAGCAATAAATGAATGAGATGCACCCGGGTCCATTAATGCATACACATCAGAACACCCAATGACGAGATTACCTAACACCACGGTGTTGGATGTGTTAGCCTCCTGCTGTGTCATGGTGAAGATCCTGGCTGGAGCTAATGGACCTTCACCTCGGGAACCAGAAGAAGAGGCTGCCCCTCTCCCTCTACCTCTGCCACTGCCCTGAGTTGTGGCTGGAACTGCTGGCTGTGCCACACTACCAGAAGCTGTCTGCTGGGGCTAGCCCAAAAAAGGCGCTCTAGGACAATCCCGAGCTATGTGTCCCTCCTGTCCACATCTGAAACATGCATTAGTCCCAGCTCGACACACTCCCCTGTGTGGTCTTCCACATCTCTGGCATTCTGTACGATCTGAGCCTGAGCTCGAGCCACCGCCAAATCCCAGACCGGATTTCAACTTGTTCCAAAACTTATTCTTCTTCGGCTTCCTGGTGGTACTATCCCACCTCTTCTTACCTGAGCTCTGAGAAGAGAAACCTGGTCCTCCTCTGCCTGGGGTCTTAACCCCTGAAGACTGGGTCACTGATTGCTTCACTGACCCCTCAACTATAGCACTTGCCTCCATTCTTCGAGCCATATCTACCATAGTGTGGAAACTTTGTCTCTCAGTTGACTGAACCAACGAGGAGTACCTGGAATGCAGCTTCATAACATATTTCTTGGCTTTCTTAATATCTGTATCTAGAGCTTGCCCTGAAAAAGGCAATAGCTCCAAGAATTTATCTGTGAACTCCTCTACACACATGTGCTCTGACTGCCTCAGTTGCTCAAACTCAATCATCTTCAGTTCTCTGGAACTGTCTGGGAAAGCCCATCCAGCGAACTCATTCGCAAATTCTTCCCATGTCATACCGTCTAGTCTCGGGTCCACATAACACTTGAACCATTCCCGTGCCTTCTTGCACTTTAAAGTGAACCCTGCCATCTGAATGGCCCTGCTGTCACTTGCCCCTAGCTCATCAGTTATTGTCTTCACCGCTCTCAGATACTCAAAGGGGTCATCCCCTGACTTGTACTTGGGAGCATCCAACTTGAGGTAATCTATCATCTTTACCTTGCTCCCATCGACTGAGCTAGGTCTAGGAGGTTGAGTAACTGGGACTGCTGGTTCAGTAGGTGGTGGAGGTGGAGGTGCAGCATTCCCCGAGGTGGGGTTCGCCGGATTAGGATAGAAGGGTGAGGGTGGATAAGCTGGGTACTGTGGGTAAGGTGGATAGAAAGGTGGATAAGGCATGTAGGTAGGGTAGGGGTTAAAGCTGGAGTAATCCGATGTACCTCCCATCGGATACCCTGAACCCTGTGGGAAGGGTGGATAATGGGGTGGAAAACCAAACCCCGAGGCCTGAACGCCTCCCTGAGACTCCCCTGTCCCTTCTTCCTCCATGCTCACATCCAGGTTCCCATCCCTCCTTTGATCCTCTTCCATAACCTCCCTCACATCTGAAGAACTTCCTCCTCTATCTGTCCCCCTTCTGCTAGCATCAAAAGACCTTCTAAAGTCCCTTGACACCCTCTCTCTGTTGGCTCTACAAGACATTGCCCTAGGCAATGTAGGAGGACGGGCGCTCGTGCCCTCATCCTCAGGTGGCACTCCAGTCAATCGTGCAGATCGACGAGTTCCTCTCATCCTATTCTCTGAAAAACAGCTCATAACAAGCAAACATTAGCATCATATGGTTCATGTGGGCACACATGAACCCTCATCACATACATCACATAGCATAGCATATCATTAATGCACATGTACAAAATCATGGCATTTCACATCATCATACAAGACAGGACTCAACATCCTATCCTAGTGGACATGACCTTCCTATTGTGCTTGACCTTCTAGAACATCTATGAGCCCGACACTCTAGGTCCGACCATATGAACCTAGGGCTCTGATACCATTCTGTAACGACCCGAAAATCGGACCGCTACCGGCGCTAGGATCCAGATCGGCTTAAGGCCGCCGGGACCCGTAGCAAGCCTGACATAGAACCTGTAAACCTGTATAATCCCATACATGATCAACAATCATACATAAAAATTTAAACTTTTCCTTTAAACATCCAACTCAACCTGAACATACATGTACATAGTCATGATCATAATCATGATCCCTCTGTGGGATCTCATCAATGCCCCAACGGGCGATACAACATGAGATGAGTTGGCTTTCATGAACATAATAAAACATTTCTATAGATCATGTATCAAAAGGGATAACAATACTCATAGGGTCAAGCACATCTATAACCTCAATATACCTCATTACATAACATACTGTAATCTATTACATTACATCATAATACAATTGTCATGTCCACAATCTAACTATTACATCAACATACTTCAATAAACTCTCGCTAACCTTCTGGTCTACCCTGTACCTGCACATCTGGGGTTAGGGGAGAGGGGTGAGCTAACAAGCCCAGTGAGCAGAATAGTGAAAACAATATATTAAATTTTCATGTTTTCATGGAATGCAACACATCACAACAAATCACATCTCGGATGGTATTGTCACCAATAGTCCTCTACATAGTCCAACTGTGCCGGGACGTAGAATGGGTACAACCGGTCTTTCCCTTAACATAACATATCATACAGTCCAACTGTGCCAGGGACGTAGAATGGGTACAACCTGGACTTTCTCTTACATCGTGCCAGGGACGTAGAATGGGTACAACCTGGACTTCCATACCGTATCATGCCGTAGCATCATCATGCCATATGAGGACTAAAGGGTCATCCAATAACCAATCCACATCAACATCATAAATGCAATGCAACATATTCGTGAATACTAATGCAAACAACCTACTATATCTCATGGCATTCATGATGCATGGATCATGCTCAAAACTCATATTTCATTTATTTTAAAACTTAAGGTTTATTCCACTCACCTCTGGCTAGCTCTGACAAACTCTATAGCAGCTGGCTTACTGCTGGGGTCCTCGGTTCCTCGGGTCCGAACCTACACAGGTGGACTCCAATGAGGGACCAAACATACAAAAACATAACTCTAATATACTCCCCAAAAACCCCCTAAAACATCATGAAACAATCATAGAAAAACATGCAAGAAATGGCTGATCAGGGTAGGTTCGGCGGCACCTTCGGCGGCCGAAAGTCCCTCCAGAGCCGAAAGTCAAGCACTTTCGGCGGCACCTTCGGCGGCCGAAAGTCCCAGACAGAGACGAAAGTCTCTTTTCGGGGGCAAGCTTCGGCAGCCGAATGCTGCCTCCACAAGGGGGTTCGGCGGCCGAAAGTTCCTTCGGCTGCCGAACCTGGTTTCTCCCAAATGGGCAGAAACTTGGTTCAAATGAACCTCTTGCCTCCCAAAACCTCAAATCATGCATATACCTCACTTAAAACATGCATACAAGCTCTTAGGGGCCTCAAAACATCAAATACCCCAACTACAACACACATTTACCAAAACATGAATATTAACCCATAACTCAACATATAACCTAACATGCATTTCTACCCATAGATCTAGCATAAAACTTATTTAAAACACATAAGGAGCTTAAGATCGGCTCTTACCTCTTGAAGATCGAGAGGGAGACGACCTAAACTTGGAGATCCACGAAAATGAGCTCCTGAGTTCCCAAAGCTCCAAAACTTGTTTCAAAAGTTCAAAACCTTCAATGCAAGCTTAAAACTCAAGAAAAATGGTGGGGATTTGAAGGAAAAACACTAGATTTGGAAGAGGGAGGTCGGAAGCTAGCTATGGTCGAAAATAGGAGAAAGCTCGCCCATTTCGGCCAAGTGACCCTTTTATAGGTGGCTGGCCAGGCCACGTTCGGGGGCCGAAAGTGCTTCCGCATGCATGCCATGTTCAGCGGCCAAACTTGGGTTTCGGCGGCCGAACCTGAACTTCCCTCACTCATGCTTTCAGGGGCCTAACGTGCCTCCAAAACGCATGCATGTTCGGCGGCCGAACTTGACTTTCGGCGGCCGAACCTGGGTTTTCCTCCAAAGACTTTTCATGTAAAACTCATTAAATTTTCATATTTAAAACCATGAAATACCTTAAAACATTTTATGAAAACATGTTTCTACCCTACTAGAGGCTTCCGACATCCGAGTTTCCATCGGACGGTAGGAATTCCGATACCGGAGTCTAGCCGGGTATTACACCTGCAGTACATCCTGAGTCAGAGAGAGTTGAACCTGAGGTAGAGAAGATGGGTATAAGTGCTTAGTGACTATGATTGCAAGATTCAGTACCATCCGGGTAAGGCGAATATTGTGGCAGACGCCCTAAGCCGGAAATCACTTGGCAGTCTATCTCATATTTCAGCAGAGAGGAGACCAATAGTGAGGGAGTTCTTCGAGCTCATCAATGAAGGGTTGCAGTTGGAGTTGTCTGGTACGGGTGCTTTGATTGCCCAGGTGAGAGTGGCACCCGTGTTTCTGGAGCAGGTGGCTCAGAAAACAGCACGAGGACCCAGAATTAGTGAAGATTTCCAGGACTGTTCAGTCAGGCAAGAATGAGGTGTTCAGATTTGACAGCAAGGGGATCCTCTGCTATGGGAATAGATTGTGTGTACCAGATGACGTGGGACTGAAGGGAGACATTATGAGGGAAGCTCATAATGCCAGATACAGTGTTCACCCTGGAGCCACCAAAATGTATCAAGATCTGAAGAGAGTTTATTGGTGGCCAGCTATGAAAAGAGAAGTGGCACAGTTTGTGTCAGCCTGCGAAATATGTCAGAGGGTGAAGCTGGAACATTAGAAGCCGGCTAGAATGCTTAACCCACTACGTATTCCAGAGTGGAAATGGGAGAACATTGCTATGGACTTCGTGGTGGGGTTACCGGCAGCGTCCAACAGATTGGACTCCATATGGGTGATTGTGGACAGACTGACCAAATCTACTCACTTCATCCCTGTCAGGAGTGGCTATTATGTGGAAAAGTTGGCACAGGTGTATGTTGATGAGGTTGTTAGGTTGCATGGGGTTCCTGTTTCAATAGTGTCTGATAGAGGACCCCAGTTCACCTCCAGGTTTTGGCGGAGTCTGCAGAACGCCATGGGTACCAGGTTGGATTTTAGCACTGCTTTCCATCCTCAGATGGATGGACAATCAGAGAGGACCATCCAGACAATAGAGGATATGCTCAGAATGTGTGTGCTAGATTTTGGCGGTTCTTGGAGGCAGCATCTACCTTTGGTGGAGTTTGCCTACAATAACAGCCATCATGCTAGTATAGGGATGGCTCCATATGAGGCTTTGTATGGAAGGAAGTGCAGGTCGCCTGTCTGTTGGGAAGAAGTTGGGGAAAGGGCCTTGGCAGGGCCTGAGCTAGTAGAGATCACCAACAGAGTGGTGCCCATAATCAGAGAAAGGATTAAGACTGCTGTGAGCAGGCAGAAGAGTTATGCAGATATCCGCAGAAGGCAAGTAGAGTTTCAGGAGGGGGATTTGGTATTGCTCAAGGTGTCTCCAATGAAAGGGGTGATTCGGTTCGGGAAGAAAGGTAAGCTAGCTCCACGGTACATCGGACCCTTTGAGATCTTGCAGAAGGTCAAGAATGTATCGTATAAGCTAGATTTACTTGCTTCAATGGAGAGAATCCATCCGGTTTTCCATGTTTCTATGTTGAGGAAATTCGTGTCAGATCCGGGCAAGGTTCTCAATGAGCCTGATATGGAGATCCAAGAAGATCTCACCTAAGTTGAGCAGCCAGTACGGATCCTAGACACCCAGATCAGAAAGCTAAGGAACAAGGAAATCCCGATGGTGAAAGTCCTTTGGAATCACCACAACATCGAGGAGTGTACCTGGGAGACACGAGAGTCCATGCTCCAGCAGTATCCTCATCTCTTCTAAGGTGAGTGCTATGTGTTTTTGTTGTGTATTTGTGTTTTATGCTATGCTATGTTTGTTTGGTGAACATTCGGGGACAAATGTTCTTAAGGGGGGAAGAATGTCATACCTGGCTAGACTCCGGTATCGGAATTCCTACCGTCCGGTGGAATCTCGGATGTCGGAAGCCTCTAGAAGGGTAAAATCATGTTTTTATAAAATGTTTTAATGTATTTTATGATTTTAAGTAAGAAAGAAACTGAATTTTGAATGAAAAAGACCATGGAGGCATTTCCAGGTTCGGCCGTCGAACATTAGATAGTTTAGGGGGGGCAAGTTAGGCTTCCGAAAGTGGTTCAGGTTCGGCCGCCGAACCTCATGTTCGGCATCCGAACTTGCATGAGTTTTGGAGGCACTTTAGGCTGCCGAAGGGTGGTCTGGCCAGCCCCTATATAAGGGCTCCATGGCCGAAACGGGCGAGTTTTCTCCCATTTTTGGCCAGCGGTGAGTCCATGCTCTCCCATGGTCGTTTTTGATGTTTTTCCTCCAATCTTTTAAGTTTTAATAAGTTTTATCTTGGTTTGAAGATTTTTGAGCAAAAGAAGTGAAGTTGTAGAACTTGGAGACCCAAGGAGCGAGATCTCCCCCATCTCCGAGTTGGATCGTCTTCCCTCTCGATCTTCAAGAGGTAAGAGTAGATCCTCACTTCTTTTCATGTTTTGGTTAAGTTTCATGAAGTTTCTTGGGGTAGAAAAGCATGTTTAGGTTTATAATGAGTTTTTGGTTAATGTTGAGTAATTGGACAATGTGTGTTGTATATGTATGTTGGATGTATTTGTGTTGGGGTTTAGGATAGTTTGAGACCCCTAAATGCTTATGTGCTTGTGTATGCATGTTGTAGAATAGGTAAATGCATGTTTGAATGGGTTGGGAGGCATTTGTGCATGAAAGAGGCTGAGTTCTGCCCTTTGGAAGAACTCAGGTTCGGCAGCCGAAGGGACTTTCGGCCGCCGAACCTGCCTGTAAAGGCAAGCTTTTGGCTGTCGAACCCTGCCCTCGAAAGTTGACTTTCGGCTCTGGAAGGGAGTTTCGGCTGCCGAAGGTGCCGCCAAACATGCATGAGTTTCGTCTCTGGAGGGAACCTTCGGCCGTCGAAAGTGCCGCCGAAGGTGCATGACTTTCGGCTCTGGAGGGCCTTTCGGCCGCCGAACCTGCCGCCGAAAGTGCCCTGTTCATCCCTCTTTTGCATGTTTTCTATGATTGTTTTAAGTTTTTTTAGGGGGGTTTTTGGGGAGTATTTTAGAGTCATGTTCATGTATGTTTGGTCCCTCATTTGAGTCCACCTGTGTAGGTTCGGACCCGAGGAACCAAGGACCCCAGCAGTGAATCAGCTACTTCAGAGTCTTGTCAGAACTAGCCTAAGGTGAGTAGAATGACTCCTTATGTTTCAAAGCAAATAATGAAAGTTTTAGCATGATTCACGCATCATGAATGCCATGAGTTATATTAGGGTGCTTGCATTAGAATTCACGAATATATTGCATTGCATAATATGTTGATGATGTGGATGAATATTGGATGATCCTTTAGCCCTCACTATGACATGATATGTTATAAGATGGTAATGATACGGTGTGAAAGACCAGTGAGGCCCATTCTACGCCCCTGGCACTAATGGAATGTTATGTTGTGTTATGCTATGTAAGAGAAAGACCAGTGAGGCCCATTCTACGCCCCTGGCACTATTGGAATGTGTAGAGGGCTATTGGTGACAAATTCATCCTTGATGTGATTTGTCTGTGATGTGATGCATTCCATGATATCATATGTTTTAAATATAATGTTTTATTATTCTACTCACTGGGCTCTAGTAGCTCACCCCATTTCCCTAATCCCCCAGGTATGCAGGTATGGGATAGATCAGAAGGTCAGCTAGAGTAAAGTCATGGTTATGTAATAGCTAGTGGTGGACACGATGAATATTGAAATGTAATGAATAGTATTAAACAGTTATGTAATGTAATGATGTTATTGAGGATTAGAGTTGTGCTTGACCCCAGTATGTTGTTAATCCCTTTTGAGTACATGATTTTTTATGATGTTTATGTAAACCAAACTTAATACATGTTTGTTACCCTATTGGAGCATTGTTGAGGACTCCAGTGTGGGGGTGATGTTTTTGTTTATGAGTTGTGCATGCACAGGTTAAGTTTGGAAAATGAATGAGAAAGTTCAAAATTTTTATGTAATTGTTGATCATGTATGGGATTGAACAGGTATACAGGTTGTATGTTAGGCTTGGTATCGGTCCCGGCGGCCTTAAGCCGATCTGGATCCTAGCGCCGGTAGCGATCCGGTTTCCGGATCGTTACACCCCACTAGTTTTCAATTCTTCAGATTCAAAGGAGGTATCTATTATCGAGATTTGGGGCATGTGGCCCCTCAAGGTTGGTTTCTGGCTACTCACATCGTTTCGCCTAACTAGCCTTTCCATGATCACTATCATGTTTATCGTGCCACATTTAAAGCCCGCTGTCAACACCGTCCTATAAAAGCTCTTCGTCTTTTCCAAACACTACTTTTGCTTTCTATGATTTTTTAGAGAGATTTTCCCCACAGCTTCCTTCTCGTTTCTATTCCTTACAGTCTCACTTTTCTTACAATAATTTCATTTTTCTTTTTCTTTAACATGAACAGAAACACCTCTTCTTCCCCTAGCGGGATTTCTATCTCTAGTTCCTCCTCTGATGGTCCCATCCGAGCGCCAGCACCTATTGTTCCTTTGAGGGAGGCTTCAGAGAATGAGGGTGGTCTACTCAGTGATACCCCACCCATCTTTCTAAAGTGCGACATGGATCATTTGAATGATACTTACCACATTCCTCAAGAGTCTTTTCGAATTTTTGCTCATTTTTCCCGCGTTCATGCTAATGACTCAATCTCTGCCGAAGACATTATCGTTATCTTCGAAGAGCAGTTGAAGGTTGGCTTTGCTTCCCCCTAGACCCTTTCTTCATGGAGGTCCTTCGGTTTCACAAGGTTTCTGTTGCCCAACTTCATCCCAATGGCTAGAAAATCTTGATGGCTTTTTGGTTCATATGTCTTAATAATCACATTGAACCTAGTGTAGCATTTTTCTCCCAACTATACCAACTGGATACCCGTAAAAATGAAAAATTATGGTACTTTAGTAGTCGAAAGCACTTGAATATTTTTTACCTAATGTCTTCCTTTTTGAAGCGATGGAAGAATAAATTTTTTGTCCTTCATCATCAGACACCTGGAGATTTTGAGCGTCTTCAAACTAGCTGGCATTATTGGATAGGGTTGAAGAAGGATGGGGTTCATCTGAAGAGAGAGGAGGACAAAGCTTTAGCCTTTCTCCTGGCAATGGCTAAAGCCCTAAGGAAAATTGAAATTACCCAGGTGGTGAGGAATTTCATTTTGTCCTGGTAGAGTCATCGACCAGAAAATCAGTCCTGCGATCCTCACTTTCCCAATTTTTCCAGCCTTTCCAAAAGCATTCTCTTGGCTCGAGATCAGGGTACTTCTCTTTCCCTCTTATTTATTTTTTGAACTGCCTTTCTTACTTACTTTTCCTTTTGTTTGCAGTTATGGCCAGGTCAAGCAGATTTGTTGAGGCGGTACGTACTGCTCGTAAAGGCAAGGCTATTGCTACTGGAGTTGCTAGTCCCCTTGTCTAGTGTGCTCACTGTTCGGAAGCAGTGATTGTACTTCCTCCTTCCCCTCCTCAGCCTACGGCCGAGGAATTGGCACCTCTTTTTCCCGAATCTTCAGCCCCAGGTGCTTCTACTTCTGTCCCAACTCTTGAGCTCCCTTTTGATGTCCCTTCTCCCTTTGTTCCTACCTCTACGAGCTTGAAGGTTGAGTCTTCCTGGCCTACAAGCATTCAACACTTAGCCTTGGCACTAAACCAGATGCCCTTGCTCCTTGATGACCCTTCTTTGAGTCTCCTACTAATCAAAAGGACCTTGAGGCTCACAGATCGCAGCCACTTGAATGAGGTTAAGATGGACGAGCTGTTAGTAAATGCTATTTATTCTACACTAGGGGGTGCCCTTTGCACCTATATGGCCAAGGAGCATTTTAAAGCCTTGAGGCGGGAATTTAGTGCAAACGAGATGCACAGGGGGCTCTTAGCTGAGAAATGTTCAAGCTTGAAGGCTCAGGCTGTTGAAGTTGAGGGCACTATGAAGGAGACCCTAGAGTCAATGGACAAGCTTCATGCTGATCTTGATGCGACCCTTTCTTCTAACCTAGGCCTTGAGGGTCGGGCTAAATTTGTCAAGGATCAAGTGGCCATGTTGCAGTGCCAGGTCTTAAAGCTGTAGCCTGAAGCTGAGGAGGCCCAAGCTGCCTCTATCAGGATTGCTAAGCTTGTAGCAAAACTTAAGGAGACAGTAGCCTAAGGTGAGGAGATGTTTATTCAAGGCCAAAATTCAGTGAGGAAGGAACTGATGAAGTGTTTACTTTCTGAGGATTTCTCCTAGATAGACGACATCCTCCCCGAGGAAGAAAATGAGGGTGAAGAGGAGCATGTTGAATATGCTCCCGCCGAAGAGAAGCGCGATGAAGATGTTCCCTCCGACCGGATTTCTCCTGTTAATGTAATAAATATTGAAAATATCAATGTAATGGAGACTCGGGCATATGAGCTTGATGACCCTGCCCCTTTGTAAATTTTTGTAATTTTTAACAAAAAAATTTTCCCTTATTTTCATTAAGCGTTTATACGTTCTACAAATAATATCTTTTGAAAAATTTTTTCACCCGTTCATGACGTTTGGTCACTGGCTTATCTTGTGGCCATGAAATAAGAGACCTAGTGAATTTTCAAAATGGGACTAATATCCAGACACAAGATACAGCCGATGCCCGCCTTTGGCCTAGGCATGAACTGCCTTAGGATTTTTCTACGCCCGTCTGTTACTCGACCATGATCCCATTGATTTCTTGCCTTGTAGCCCTGATTAATGGGGCTAACTCCCGAATGGTTTGGCAGAAACCACCTTCTCACCTAGCGCGGCGAAAATCGCCTTGTGGCCTCGATTCGTGGGATAAATGCCCAAGTGTCCAATGGAATCTGCCTTGTGACCTGATCTGGCGAATACTGCCTTATGGCTTTGATTAGTGGGGCTAACACCCGAGTGGTTTGGCAGAAACCGCCTTGTGACCTGGCCTGGTGAATAGTGACTTGTGGCCTTGATTAGTGGGGCTAACGCCTGAGTGGTCTTGCAGAAACCGCCTTGTGACCTGGCCTGGCGAAAACTGTCTTGTGACCTAGCTTGGGAAAAACTACCTTGTGGCCTTGATTCGTGGAACCAATGCTCGAGTGGTCTAGCGGAAACTACCTTGTGACCTAGCTTGGTGAATACTGCTTTATGCCTTGATTTGTGGGACCGACGCCCAAGTGGTCTAGCGAAAATTGTCTTGTGACCTAGCCTAGCAAAAATTGCCTTGTGGCCTTGATTCATGAGACCAATGCACAAGTGGTCTGGTCAAAACCGTCTTATGATCTAGCCTGGCGAAAATTATCTTGTGGCCTTAATTCGTGGGACCAATACTTGAGTGAGCTGACGAAAATTGCCTTATGACCTGGCCTGGCAAATTCTAGCTTATGGCCTTGATTCATAGGACCAATGCCCTAGTGATCTAGCAGAAATCGCCTTATGACTTGGCCTGGCGAATACTGCCTTGTGGTCTTGATTCGTGGGACCAAAGCCTAAGTGATCTGACAGAAATCACCTTACGACCTAGCCTGGCAAAAACTACCTTGTGGCCTTGATTCGTGGGACTAATGCCCGAATCAATCTATTGTTCCTTTTCACAACAAAATATAATATATAAAAATATCTTGTTAGCTTTGTTATTAAAAGAATATCCTCCATTTACATATGAGGGTGGAACCATTCGGTTCCTTAAATGGCTGATAAAATGTAAACAATACTAGAACTTCTCATGAGATTTCGGGCGGATGATTGTCACGGGCGAATGTTTCCCATGATTTTCAAAAGTTCCCTACCTACTTGGTAATTATGTTTGTAATCTGCTTACTTTCTCTATCCCTTGGTGGGTCCTTTTGTTATCACATGTATGACTCCTATGGGTTTTCTATCAGGATTTGTCTCAAAGTTGTTTTCTAGGCTTAGATCTCTTTTCTTCTTTTCCTTTCTTGTGAATTTTCGAAGGGTATCATTCCTTATCATTCTTTCGATCTCGTCCTTTAGTTATCGACATTTTTCTATTGTGTGGCCATAATCTTCATGGAAGCAATAATACTTGTCTTGTCTCGTTTCTCCGCCTTCTCGAGATTGAGCTTAGGCGGCCACCTGATTTCTTTATCATTTTTTATGATCCACATCAGGATACGAGTTTGTAAGTCACTTAGGAGAGTGTAATTCTTATACTTACTTTATTCGTCCTTCTTTTGCGAGATGGGGTAGCTCATTTGATCTCCTTCATGGGCTCACCTCTCGGGCTTTTGACTTTGCTTTTGATTCTCTCTCTTATCATCTTTCAGTGCCTGGACCTCATCATCCAACCCGATAGACTTCTGAGCCTTATATATCAATTATTAGTATGTCGCAGCTGGATTTTTAATTAAGGAATCTATGAATTTGACATTAGGGATTCCTTTCTTCAACGTCTCACATGTTATCTTATAATTTAACTCTTCCACCTGTATGGCTTCAATATTGAAACAAGAAATAAAACTCCTTAAAGACTCACCCTCTCCCTAGCGGATCTGCCACAGGTTAGAGAAAAGTTTTTTGGGAGGTATGCAAGTAATAAATCTAGATTTGAATATCGTAACAAACTATGTAAAGTTTTGAATTAAACCGGAGCTTAGGTGTTGGTATCATTTCTTATCCAAATTTGTAATTGTTGATGGAAACACTCGACATAACACAAAGTTATTAACGTCCTGAAGCTCTATGGTCATCCTAAAGATAGCCAGATGGCTTCTGGGGTCTGCCATTCTATCGTACTTGTCTTCTGCATTGAAAGAGGCGAGATATCATCTAGACTGAAATCCTCTTTCTGTTTCTTTTGGTATCTTTATACAGCCCGTACTAGCTTCCATTCTACTCTTTTCGGAGTTTCATCCAAATCATCTTTGGATTCGACTTTTCCTTTGGGCCGTAATTTGGGCCACTTTTGTTTGGGCCCTTGAGGTGTCTCAGAGCCTTCATCCTTTCTTTCAAGGTCCATCTTTGATGCCTCTTCTTGAGCCTTATACTGCCCGAGTGTAACTTGCAGCCTTTGGATATACTGGAGTATTTTTTCGTTGTTTAAATTATTGAGGTCTACTTCGTCGATTACCGGGGGTGTATTTTCTTCGTTGTCCGAGGCAGAGGAAATGATAACTCCCTCATTGATAACAACATTTACAGCAACTCTAAGACCGACTAGCCATTTTGAGAGTGAAGGAAGAGAGAAGAAATAGAAAACCGATCGTAATCTAAATGAATAAAGGAGATTCAATGGATTTTTCAATAACGGAATCAAATAATGTTGCTGAGATTAAATTGATGATGTGGTCGGAATGGAAATGTGTTGTGATTGGGCAGAACTTATAAGGGAGACAACGTGATGCGGTGATGGATACCCACGGCAGCTACTCCGAAACTCAAGTCAGTATCTAAACAAGTAGAGAAAGTATAATGAATCGCTTATAGTGTTTGAAAATAGCATACTTTTATCTCTGCAATGCTCCTATTTTTATACTGTTAAAGGTAGAGATAAGTATATTATCTTTTTTATAATCCGGCTTAATACGGGACATCATCGGCTAACAGGTGAAAATCTGCGGTTACACGTGAAATAGAGATATGTTTGTCTATTTTCGATTACACTAATCCCGTGTCGAGGCTCAACTTGATGAGAGAATGATGAGTTTTTTAGTGATGATCCATGTGTTGGTGGTGCCTGAATCTTGCTTTTTTCGGAATAAACCATCTTTTCTACGTGTCTAATTTTTACAACGTAGTCTTGCATCATAATGGCAACTCACAACTCCTTAAACGGATATTATATAACATCAATAATTGATGAACATATTCAAATAAAAAAATTAAAAACTTATTTCACTATTTTCATATCCGGTAAAAATAAATAATTTGTGTATAATTTAATATAATACAAATTTTAATTTCAGATCAGAATGCTGCCGAAATCCACAGTATGGAGACACCACCAGACGAATCCGAACAGAGTTATTATTGCTTGCAAAACCAAACTCTATGTGTACTGTCACCAGCCAGAGTGGTCCAATGAAATGTGACCTTGACCTAAGGGAATTCGGTGACCGTATGTGAGATAATCATTGCTGAAAAACTGTGTAACATGTACAATTGCATTCTCATTCCGTACCTAACCACTCATTTGAAGTATTATAATTATTTTATTCAAATATTTAATTTAAATAAATTAAAAAAAAAATTATCATGCCTATATTCGCGATGACTCGTCAATGATACATGTGTGTGGGGACCTATTCCAAAATCAATTGTATTATTTCGCATTTATTAATTATTACTGTTGTTACTTAATTTTTTTAAAAAATAAAATTCAAAAATTTATTATTTAACCTTTATTTTATAAAAAAAATTATTAGTTAATTTTTTTTATTTTAAAATATATATTTAAATATTTTTAAAATTTTAAAAAATTTTGTTAATTAATTTTTAATTAATTTTAATTATTAAATATTATTAAAAAAATTAAAATGTTTCTAATTCAAAAAAATTAATTAATAAAATTTTTAAAAACTTCAAAAGATCAATTAATGAATTTTTTAAAATTAGAAAAATTAAATAATAAAATATTTAATGATTAAAATTAATAAAGAGACTAATAAATAATTTTTTTTTAAAATAATAAAGATATTTTAATATATTTTTTAAAATTAAAACATTAATTAATAAATTTTTTATAAGAATTAAATAATAATTTTTATAATAATAATTTTCCTATAAAAATTAGTATAGACTTTAAAAAAGTAAAAAATAAGAATTATTATTTCATATTTTATAAAAAAATTCACTAATTAATTTTTTAATTTAAAAATATATTAAAATATTTTTATAATTTTAAAAATTCTATTAATTAGTGCCTCTATTAATTTTAATAATTAAAACTTATTTTTTTTAAAAAAATATTTTTTAATAAAATATTTTCTGTATTTTTTGTATTTAGAACTCTAAAAAAATTTGATGAATGAAAAATATTTTTTCTAGCTAATAAAAAGAATAAGCCATTTTAAAGAAAATGACTTTTTTTTGAAAGAAGAAAATTATTTATTAAAATTTTAATATATAAATTTAGTAATAAATTTTATTTTTTAAATTAAAATTAAGTAATAGAAAATAAATTATTTTCTTGAAAAATATTTTTCACAAAAAATATATAAAATATTTTTCAAATACAAAATATTATCCAAACTAATGGATGAAAATATAAAAAAAAATTAAAATACTATAAATAGAAATTAGAGAGACTAATTAAGTTATATTTTTATAAAAATAAAGATTAATTAATAATTTTTTTATATTATAGAGATTAAATGATAGAATATTTAATACTTAAAATTAAGGAATAACTAACTATTATAATTTTTAATATTTCAAAAATATTTTAATGTATTTTTTAAATTAAAGCTCTATTTATTTTATTTTTTATACTTGGAGTATTCAGAAAATTTAATTAATAAATATTTTTCTAGTCAAAATATAAATTAAATGATTTTAAGAAAAATATTAAAAAAAGTCATTTTCTACTCTTTAAAATTTTTTATTAAAATCTCTATATATAAATTTATTAATATTTTTTAAATTAAAATTAAATAATAAAAAATAAATTATTAAAAATTATTTTTAATAAAATATATTTTTTAAATATAAATTATTTTATACAAGTAAATGAAATCTAAGAAACTAATCAATGAAATTTTTTATGCACAAAGATTAAAATGTAAATTATTCAAAATAAAATGAGAGGTAATGCGTTTTCTTTTTATTGATAAACAAAAGTACTTTTAAAATTTAATAAAAAGAGCTTTTCGTTCCTTAATATACCGACAAGGTCGATCCAGCTCGCCCGATCTGGTCTCCTCCGCCGCACGGTTGAATCAAGGCAAACATTGACGCATCTTTAAGCTTGCAACGAGATTCGGTAGGCTTCGGTTGTGTAATCCGGAAGGATGATGGGAGTTTTGTGGCTGCTAGAGCAGGCTCTTTTTATAGCCAGATGGATGCAAAGTATGCTGAATCTATAGCATTCCGGGAAGTATTGAACTGGATTAAAGAGTGTGAATGGGATCGAGTTTTTTTCGAATTGGATGCTCAGATACTTGTGATGTCAGTTAATTGTGTTTTGTTAGATGATTTATCGTGTTTTGGTCTTTTGGTTCAAAATTGTAAACTGCTTCTATCTTGTTATGAGAAAGCAAAGTCAAAGTGTGTTTTTGTTCATAGATCTGCGAATGATGTCGCTCATGTTCTAGAAACATCGGCTCATTCTGAGTCAGGTCAAGGAGTTTGAATTTATATCCCTCCTCCTCATATTATTTCTTTGTTCTTTTTGAATTAATGAAATTTTCATATTATTTCAAAAAATAAATATACCGACATGGTATAAATATAAATTAATTAAATAAATAGATTTTAGATATTAATAAATCTGTTAAATATAAATATAAATTAATTAAATTAATAAATTTTAATTACCTTTAATTTATTAATTATTTAATTACTTAAAAAAAATTTTAAAATTTTAATAATATTTTAATATATTTTTAAAATAAAAAAAAACTAATCAACAAGTTTTACCGTACTGAGAATAAACAGGAATTTTTCCTAAATTATAAAAAAAAAAAGGAAAAAAGAAAAACAAAATGGCTTGCTTTAATTATAATATCACACACAGATCGAAACTCACTCTTTTGGAAGCTTTCGTGAGTTTCAATAATTAATAAAATATTATTCATCTCTTTCTTCTTAGTACTTGGAGTAAAGTTAGCTTCTCCTATATAAAAGCCTATCCCTCCTTCCATCTCATCCCTTACCAAGAAAGAAGAAACAAGAGTCTCAAAACGAGAGTTTCAATCTTCTCCATCCACAGAGAGAGAGAGAGTTTCAGAGATATGGGCAATAGCTTAAGGTGCTGTTTGGCTTGTGTTCTTCCTTGTGGAGCCCTAGACTTGATCCGTATAGTTCATTTGAGTGGCTACGTAGAGGAAATAACACATCCAACCACAGCTGGTGAGATCCTCAAGGCTAATCCTAATCACGTTCTTACCAAACCATCATCTCAAGGAGTTGTTCGTAAAATCTTAATCCTCTCGCCAGAATCTGAGCTCAAAAGAGGCAGCATATACTTCCTTATTCCGGCGTCTTCATTGCCGTCGGAGAAGAAAAAGATTGCCGGCGGCAACAAGAAGAACTCCTCATCAAGGAAGACTAAAAAATGCAACACCGAGTATCTACCTGATTGTGATCGTTACCTAACTGATATAATCTCCTCAAATAATAAATCCTCCCGTCGGGATCGCCGGACCTGTCGTGTCGGAGCATGGCGGCCTCATCTAGAGAGTATCTCCGAGGACTAATAACTTTTTTCCGGTGCTGGAAGCCGACATCCCGTGTAGCAGAGTGGTACAATTATATGCAATGGGGATGTTTTTTAATGTACGTGGGGTAATTGGTTTTGTGTATATTTTTTTTTTCCCCTTTCTTTTTCTTACTTGTTTCAGTCTGCAAATACTAAAGCAGGCTTTGAAAATTTCCCTGTTAATCAGATCTTGTATCTGTTTGGAAAGTACAGGAAAAAAGAGAGGATCTGGAGGCTTTTTTTTCCTTTTTTTTTTTTTTTTTTTTTTTTGTGAAAAGAATTTGGACTTCTTTGATTTTTACCAAATGGTATTTGTATTCTCACCAAGACTAGTAAATATGTTCTGTTTCTTCTAATTGTTATGATCTGAATGTTTTTGTTTACGGTGTTCTTAGGAATCACACGATCAAGTCTCGTAAATTTCAAAAAATGCACGATCTAAACACATAAAAAGTTATCGTAACACTTACAAATTTAGTATAGTGGTAATTGTATCTGGATAAATATGAGAAATATTTTTATTTCTCAATTTTCATTCTAGGAAAAAGTAGTGATTTTGATCCTATAATTAATTAAGTTAATTTTATCTTAATAAGTATGATTAAATTAAGTTAATTAACATTATATCCTATATGACTTTCTAAAGGTGAGCTGACTTTTATTGTCCAGCTAATACAAGCTTACATCATATGGAGATTAGATTACTATAAAAATTTGTTATTGTAATTGAAGATAGTGTGATGCCACTTAGAGAAACAATTTGGCATGGCCACATTAAGTCATCAATGGGATTGATTAGTTTTATAATTTTCTTTAATTAATAATTACTACTAAGAAAAGCATATGCAAGTTGTTGGTTTAATGAAGTCAAAATGTGCTCATGTAATTGATTAGCCAACAAATAGTGGGAATAAACTGGACAATTGCTGAATTAAATGTACAAAAACATTGTGAGAATTATTTGATTTAAATTAAAAAATTGATGGAATCGAATTAATTTAAAATTGTGATTTAATTTTTTATTTATTTTAATTTAATTTGATTTTTAATTTTAAAAATTTTGGTTATTTTAATTCGGTTTGATTTTATAAAAAAAAATTAGAAAAATTTAATCGATTAGTAATAATAATATATTATTTTTTATAATATAAAAATATCAAAAATTAAAATTAAAATATTTTAATTAAATTTTAAAATGTTAAAAATAAGGTATAAAAATAAAAAGTTTATTAAGAAACTCAATCGATCAAATTAAATCAGACCTATTTAATTCAATTTTATTTCTATTCAATATTAATTTAGTTCGACTTTTATAAATATTATAATTTCAATTTTCAATTTATTCAATTTAATTTAATTTTAAACTAAATCGATCGAGTGCTCATTCCTAATTGATTGTATACTAATTAAAAATTAATAATTACTTCTTCTTCTCTCTGCAGTCTTAGAATAATAATTTTTTCTAATCCAGTCTTAGAATAATAATTTTTTCTAAAACATGAAAAACTATAATTAAATCCCTATATATTTAAAAAACTTACTAATTCATCTTTATTTCAAAAGTATTTAATTAAATCATTATTATATTTTAAAAAATCAAACTCTTTAATTCATTTCTCACAAAAAAAAATTTACTATTTAATTTTTCATTTTTTCTATTATTTTTCAATCCAAAAAATTTACTTTTCATTTGAAATCTTATAAGTCCACATTTAAATTAATTTTTCTTAAATTATTCCCTCATTATTTAATTTAATTTTATATACTATTATTAAATAATACTTTTTTTATTTATCTCACTTAATTATTAATTTATTTATATGATTAAAATTATATAAAAATAAATTTTAATGAGTAAGAAAAATCAAATATTAATAGTAAACTATGTATTAAAATATTATATTATTTTAATTTTTTTTTATGGATTTGCATGTTAGAGCAGAAAGAAAATTTTCAACAGTAAATATCATTAAAAGTCGACTCTATAATAATGAATTATAAATAATCGATCGATAATAAAAGATATATTTAATAATAATGATATCATTAAAAATATATTTCAATCAATCAAAAAATAAATAAGAATAATTATGATTTAATTATATAATTTATTCACTTTTTATAAAAATCGTATTTATTTTACACTCTCTTTATTCTATAATTTTTATCATTTTAATTTTTTATATATATTAAAAAAATAATTTATTTCATTAACTTTTCAATTATATTTATTTTAAAATTATTAAATTTTATTAAATATTAAAAAATATTTTAAATATTTATTTAAAAAATGTTTTAAATATTTATTAAAAAATAATAATTAATAATAAATTAATTTAAAAATAATATAAAATTAAATAAAATTATAATAGTGAATTATATATTATTATAATAAATAAAAATAAATAATAATTTTAAAATAATAAAAAAATTGATAAAATAATGAAATGAAAAATAATTTATTTTATTTATTTTAATTATTTATTTAAATCAAATCTCTAAACTAAATTTCTGATCGGTCACTATATATTTATATTTATGTCCATTTTAACTAAGAATTTGCAATAATCATTGCCGGTGATAATCTTGGCTTATTCTTTTGAGCCTTGGAAGAAAGTTGATGAGCCATCAATTTTCAAGGAGATTTTGAATAACGATTCAAGTTTCCTTTCATTTTCATTTCTCCAACTACTTCATTAATTCTTGAAAATAATATATATATTATTGAAGTAATTGAATTCCCAAATGACCCACATATATATATTAAAAATAATTTAATTAAACTGTAATTTAAGTGATTCTATAAAAAAAATATAATTTGAATTGGCCATCCTAAATATATTTTATATTTTGAAAATTTTCTAATATTAAGATAAAATGTATGATTTTTATTTAATTTTTTTTAAAAAAAAACACATGATTTTTTTTTAAAAAAAAAAAATAAATGATTCGTAACAATGAGAGTTCAATAATTTATATATTGATGGGACAAAGGCGCAACCCCATTGCATTAATAATTGGCATTTGTTATAGCAAAAATCCAAAAGTACTGAAATAGCGACAAGGACACGTTTGAGAAAACTAGAAAGCAAACAAGCTGGCAACCCCTCGTAAGCATTTCAGTCTGCACATGGATTCCCTCTCCTCTTCCCAATACCATTTTATATTTTATTTTATATAACACTTCCCTTTCTCTAAACCTATTATTCTGAGGAAGAAAAAAAACAACCTATTATTCTTATAATTATTTTATCAAAGCTTCGTCGGTTTTGGTTCCATGGTGATTTGGATTTATGTTATGATATATTATCATTAGAGATTACTTCTTTTTCTTTTCATTTTATATCATTCTCAGCTGTAACAGCCCGCTTACCGGACCATCACCGGCACTAGGATCCAGATCGGCTTAAGGCCGCCGGGACCCGTAGTAAGCCTACTGTCAACTCTGTGTACCTGATAAATCCCATACATGATCATACTTAAGCTTAAAACTGTTACTTACTCTTCTTTTTTTTTTTTTTTTTGTTTGACTATCTTTTCTTTTCTTGAAACTTTTCTCATCAACTAAGCCTGGACTATGCATGCTCTGTCTGTATGCACTCGAAGAGTGATACCTGCTATGGTACCATACAGTAACTACAGAGATAGAAAGACTACCATGCACCAAGCCTAGCGCATCATAACAACATTATCTCAATCATAAAATGATCATGTGCAAAGGGATAAACATACACTAGGGCCAAGCACAATTCTATAACTCAATACATAACTTGTTATTACATCATTTCTATACATACATAAACTCTGTACTGTACATCATTATCATATCCACTATTCTATACTATTACATATGCCTTTTACCCTTGCTATCTCTTTCTCTTCTCTGAGGCCCTGAAAAAAATGGGGTTAGGGAGAGGGATGAGCTACTAAAGCCCAGTGAGCGGAATCTATAAAAAATCACATTTAAAACATGCTATCATATGATGCATCACTGCACAAACATTTCACATCTCGGATTGGACATGATCCCAAAACTCCCTCTGTCAGTGCCCGGCCCCCAAAGGAGCTCACACAGGTCTTTCACTAACTACTCATGGTGCCCGACCCTATAAGGGCTCTCACAGGACTCATCCAAGGTAAATGCCCGGCCCCAAAGGAGCTCACACAGGACATACAATCATGACAGACTGATGGGCTATTGAGATCGCCTCGGTCCAATCCACATATACAAGTAATAATGCAATGCATCAACTTGGTGAATACTAATGCAAAGCATCCTACATAAACATGGCATTAATGATGCATGAATCATGCTAAAACAGTTCTTAACTTTTAAAATAAAGTTCTGTTCCACTCACCTCTGTCAACTGCTGAGCAGTCTCTGTAACTCTAACTCTGTGGGCCTCCTTGGTCTCTCGGGTCCGTTCCTACACAGGTGGACTCAAATGAGGACCAAACTTACTTAAACATAACTCTTAATATCTCCCCAAAACCCCTCTAAAACATCATAGGCATGCATGGAAAAATGGGCAAAAGAAGGCTGGACTGGGCACTTTCGGCGGCTGGTTCGGCGGCCGAAACCTCCCTCCAGAGACGAAACTCATGCATGTTCGGCGGCATCTTCGGCGGCCGAAAGCCTCGTCCAGAGACGAAACTCATGCACTTTCGGCGGCCGAACTCCCTCTTTCGGCGGCCGAAAGTCTCTTTCTCACCCAAAAGCCTAGCTTTCGGGGGCAAGGTTTGGCAGCCGAAACTGCCTCCACAAGGGGTTCGGCGGCCGAACCTTGCTTCGGCGGCCGAACCTGGATTCTCCAGAAAGGCAGAATCCGAGCACAACTTATGCTCTCAGCCTCCAAAATCCTATCAAACACCCATAACATGCATACCAACACTTCTCAACTCACAAAGAACATAACTCATGCATATAGAGGCCTAAAAACTAGCTCAAGCCTCAAAACAACAACAAAACTCATAGAAACTCATATGATCAACATATGCTCAAACTCATGCTTATACCCCAAAACATGCCATAAAACTCTTTAAAACTCTTAAAACTTGCTTGAAACATAAGGGGAGGTGAGGATCCATGCTTACCTCTTGAAGAACTAGAGGATTGATGATCCAAGCTTGGAGATGGGGAAAAACTCAATCAAAATCTCCAAGTGCTCAACTTTGCTTCCTTTTGCTCAAAACTCTAAAACAAAGCTCAAATCAAGTTAAAACATGCAAGCTTTGAGGAAAACATGAGAAATCACACCAAGGAGAGCTTGAACCTACCTTTGACCCAAAAACAGAGTGTTTAACACTCAAGTCTCGGGCAAAGGGGCTTTTGTAGTGGCCAACCGACTCTTCCTTCGGCGGCCTAACGTGCATGCGAAACCATGCAACTTTCGGCGGCCGAACTTCACCTTCGGCGGCCGAACCTGGCTTTTGTCCCCTTGGCCTTTTCATTTCCAAACTCAATTTGCTTAACTCAAAACATGTAAACATGATAAAACCACTTAAAAACATCTTAAAAACCTTTCTTATACCCTTAGGGCAAGCTCCGACATCCTCGAATCCCGACTTCCAACGGAAAATCCGCCGGAACGTAGGAATTCCGATACCGGGGTCTAGCCGGGTATTACATTCTCCCCCCCTTAAGAACATTCGTCCCCGAATGTTCCTCTCTAACTCAAAACAAAGTAAAAACAGAACATAAAGCACATAAAGAACAAAAGAAGCTAACACTAACCTCAAAAGAGATGGGGGTACTGTTGGAGCATAGACTCCCGTGTCTCCCAGGTGCACTCTTCGATGTTATGGTGGTTCCAGAGGACTTTCACCATCGGGATCTCCTTGTTCCTTAGCTTTCTGATCTGGGTGTCAATGATCCGCACTGGTTGTTCTACATATGTGAGATCACCTAGGATCTCCACATCTGGTTCGCTGAGAACCTTACTCGGATCTGACACAAACTTCCTTAGCATCGAAACATGGAAGACTGGATGGATTCTTTCCATAGACATAGGCAAATCAAGCTTATACGACACATTTCCGACCTTCTGCAAAATCTCAAAAGGTCCAATGTACCGCGGAGCCAGCTTACCTTTCCTCCCAAAACGAACCACCCCTTTCATTGGAGACACCTTCAACAAGACCAGATCCCCCTCCTCAAACTCTATGTGCTTTCTGCGAACGTCTGCATAGCTCTTCTGCCGACTAACAGCAGTCTTGAGCCTCTCTCTGATGATGGGCACCACCCTGTTCGTGATCTCTACTAACTCAGGCCCTGCTAGGGACCTTTCTCCAACCTCTTCCCAACAAACTGGTGACCTGCACTTCCTCCCATACAGAGCTTCATATGGGGCCATCCCTATGCTAGCATGATGACTATTGTTGTAGGCAAACTCCACTAAGGGTAGATGCTGCCTCCAAGATCCGCCAAAATCTAGCACACACATTCGAAGCATATCTTCTATGGTCTGGATGGTCCTCTCTGACTGTCCGTCAGTCTGTGGATGGAAAGCAGTGCTGAAGTCTAATCTTGTGCCCATAGCCTCTTGCAGACTTCGCCAAAACCTGGAGGTAAACTGGGGTCCTCTGTCAGACACTATAGAAATAGGAGCCCCATGCAACCTCACAACTTCCTCAAGATACACCTGCGCTAGCTTGTCCACAGAGTAGCCACTCCTGACAGGAATGAAGTGAGCAGATTTAGTCAGTCTATCCACAATCACCCATATGGAGTCTAGTCTGTTGGACGTCGCCGGTAACCCCACTACAAAATCCATCGCTATGTTCTCCCATTTCCATTCTGGAATCGGCAGTGGGTTAAGCATTCCAGCCGGCTTCTGGTGCTCTAGCTTCACCCTTTGACATATCTCGCAGGCTGACACAAACTGTGCCACTTCTCTCTTCATTGCTGGCCACCAATACACTCTCTTCAGATCTTGATACATCTTGGTGGCTCCAGGGTGAATGCTATATCTCGCATTATGAGCTTCTCTCATAATGTCTCCTTTCAAACTGATGTCGTCTGGTACACATAGTCTATGCCCGTAGCGGAGAATCCCTTGGTCGTCGAATCTGAACTCTTCGCTCTTGCCTGACCGAACAGTCCTGGCAATCTTGACCAACACTGGATCCTCATGTTGTTTCTGAGCCACCTGCTCCAGAAACACGGGTGTAACTTTCATCTGTGCAATCAAAGCACCTGTACCAGTTAACTCTAACTGTAGCCCTTCCTCGACTAACCTGTAGAAGTCCTTCACCACCGGCCTCCTCTCTGCTGTAATGTGAGATAAACTGCCTAGTGATTTCCGGCTCAAGGCATCGGCTACAACATTTGCCTTTCCCGGATGATACTGGATCCTGCAATCATAATCACTAAGCAATTCCACCCACCGTCTCTGCCTCAAGTTTAACTCTCTCTGACTCAGGATGTGCTGTAGGCTCTTATGATCTGTAAAGATCTCACATTTCACCCCATAGAGGTAATGCCTCCACATCTTGAGTGCAAAGATAACAGCTGCCATCTCAAGATCGTGTGTAGGGTAATTCAGCTCGTGCTTCTTCAACTGTCTAGAAGCATAAGCTATTACTCTGTCATTTTGCATTAACACACAACCTAATCCCACTCGGGACGCATCACAGAACACTGTGAAGTCTTCATCACTAGTAGGCAGAGCTAACACCGGTGCTGAAGTTAATCTTCTCTTTAACTCTTCAAAGCTCTCTTCACATTGGTCAGACCATGTGAATCTCTGGTTCTTTCTGGTTAATCTGGTCATAGGAGCCGCTATCTTAGAGAAGTCCTGAACGAACCTCCTGTAGTAGCCTGCCAAACCCAAGAAACTCTTGACCTCTGTCACTGTGGTGGGTCTAGGCCAATTGGCTACAGCTTCTATCTTCTTGGGGTCCACTGCTATACCTTGATCTGACACTACATGCCCCAAGAATGAAATGCTCCTTAGCCAGAACTCACACTTGGAGAACTTGGCATATAAACCATGCTCTCTCAAGGTCTGCAGGACTATCCTCAGATGATGGGCATGTTCCTCTGCATTCCTGGAATACACCAAGATATCATCTATGAAGACAATAACAAAGTGATCCAGGTACTCTCTGAAAACTCGGTTCATGAGATCCATGAATGCTGCAGGGGCGTTAGTCAACCCGAACGGCATCACTAAGAACTCATAATGCCCATATCTGGTCCTGAAAGCTGTCTTAGGTACATCCTCTTCCCTGATTCTCAGCTGATGATAGCCCGATCTCAGATCTATCTTAGAAAAACAACCTGCTCCTGCTAGCTGGTCGAATAGATCATCGATCCTGGGTAGAGGATACTTATTCTTGGTAGTGACTTTGTTCAACTGCCTGTAGTCGATACAAAGTCTAAGGGATCCATCCTTCTTTCTGACAAACAACACTGGAGCACCCCAGGGTGAGGTACTTGAACGGATGAAACCCTTATCTACCAACTCCTGTAGCTGCTCTTTCAACTCTTTTAGCTCTGCTGGTGCCATCCTGTAGGGAGGAATAGAGATCGGTCTGGTACCAGGCACTAACTCTATCTCGAACTCTATTTCCCTATCAGGTGGTAGTCCTGGAAGCTCATCTGGAAACACATCTGGGAACTCTCTGACTACGGGCACTGAACTAGGGTCCCTAACCTGACTGTCTAGCTCTCTCACATGAGCTAGATACCCCTGACATCCCCTCCGGAGCAACCTACGAGCCTGTAGGGCTGATATCAGACCTCTAGGCGTGCCCCTCCTGTCTCCTCTGAAGACAAACTCAGATCCATCCTCATCTCTGAACTTAACTACCTTGTCTCTGCAGTCCAAGGTAGCACCATATGCAGATAGCCAATCCATCCCTAGAATGACGTCAAAATCTGTCACCTCTAGAACCACAAGGTCAGCTGGAAGGCATCTACCATCTATAAACACTGGACTATGTCGACAGACTGTCTCTGCCAACGATGGATCACACTTAGGGCCACTAACCCATAGGGGACACTCTAACCCAGACGTCATCAAACCCACTCTCTCTATGGCTCTGGGAGCAACAAAGGAATGCGAAGCACCAGGGTCTAACAAAGCATACACCTCAGAACACCCAATGAGGAGATTACCTGACACCACGGTGTTAGAAGTGTTTGCCTCCTGCTGTGTCATCGTGAAAATCCGCGCCGGAGCTGACGGACCTCCACCTCGGGGACCCGCAGATGAAGAGGCTGACCCTCTCCCTCTGCCTCTGCCCTGCGTCATACCTGACACTGGTGGCTGTGGCATGCTAGCTGGAGCTGTCTGCTGGGATGGTGCCGTGAAAGATGCCTGAGGGCACTCACGAGCCATGTGTCCCTCCTGGCCGCACCTGTAACATCCTGGAATCCCCAAACGACAAACTCCTCTGTGCGCCTTACCGCACCGACCACACACTGGAACCTCTGAGCCTGAACTCATACCACTGCCTAATCCCAGAGACGAAACTCATGCATGTTCGGCGGCATCTTCGGCGGCCGAAAGCCTCGTCCAGAGACGAAACTCATGCACTTTCGGCGGCCGAACTCCCTCTTTCGGCGGCCGAAAGTCTCTTTCTCACCCAAAAGCCTAGCTTTCGGGGGCAAGGTTTGGCAGCCGAAACTGCCTCCACAAGGGGTTCGGCGGCCGAACCTTGCTTCGGCGGCCGAACCTGGATTCTCCAGAAAGGCAGAATCCGAGCACAACTTATGCTCTCAGCCTCCAAAATCCTATCAAACACCCATAACATGCATACCAACACTTCTCAACTCACAAAGAACATAACTCATGCATATAGAGGCCTAAAAACTAGCTCAAGCCTCAAAACAACAACAAAACTCATAGAAACTCATATGATCAACATATGCTCAAACTCATGCTTATACCCCAAAACATGCCATAAAACTCTTTAAAACTCTTAAAACTTGCTTGAAACATAAGGGGAGGTGAGGATCCATGCTTACCTCTTGAAGAACTAGAGGATTGATGATCCAAGCTTGGAGATGGGGAAAAACTCAATCAAAATCTCCAAGTGCTCAACTTTGCTTCCTTTTGCTCAAAACTCTAAAACAAAGCTCAAATCAAGTTAAAACATGCAAGCTTTGAGGAAAACATGAGAAATCACACCAAGGAGAGCTTGAACCTACCTTTGACCCAAAAACAGAGTGTTTAACACTCAAGTCTCGGGCAAAGGGGCTTTTGTAGTGGCCAACCGACTCTTCCTTCGGCGGCCTAACGTGCATGCGAAACCATGCAACTTTCGGCGGCCGAACTTCACCTTCGGCGGCCGAACCTGGCTTTTGTCCCCTTGGCCTTTTCATTTCCAAACTCAATTTGCTTAACTCAAAACATGTAAACATGATAAAACCACTTAAAAACATCTTAAAAACCTTTCTTATACCCTTAGGGCAAGCTCCGACATCCTCGAATCCCGACTTCCAACGGAAAATCCGCCGGAACGTAGGAATTCCGATACCGGGGTCTAGCCGGGTATTACATCAGCTTCTTACAAGATAATAAATTATAAAAAATAAGGCTCATTAATATCATGACACGTGTGAAATTCAGAATGATTTATGAATTTTTCTATTTGATTCGATCGAACAGTAAAAAATTCAATTTATGGAGTACAAAGATTAGGCTTCCAACACTCTTGATTTTATCAAAATCCACAGATAGACAAGTCTCTTCAAAACTCGTATCACAAACGGAAATTATATATGGAGACTATTTATCTTAATGACTGAGTGGACGCTACCTCGATACAAACTGGGTGAGCCGAGCACGACCTAATGAGACTGGGATAGAATATCAACCTTCTACGTACTGTTTGTCTCCTTGGTAGAGCATCTGAATCATAAATGCATGTGCGGTAAAATAGACTGACATGACATACATGATTGACAGGGTATAGGCTAACTGGTTTCACATTTATTACCTGACTGTCAGCCATTAATGAGCTTCCTGACACACCTGCCACAGAATGCCCCCATCCAATCTGATGAGACGTGATTCAGAGAACACCAAGACGATCATGGTATAAATACCCTTGAACCAACCATAATAGGGGGAAGGGGAGTTGAACTCCTCCTGAATAGCTCCTTGGCCTAGCTGAGAACTCGGAAGGCAGCAAAGAGACAAAGGTGCTCGGACGAAGACCTAGGGCTAAGAGCCCAAAAGATAATAAGGAGAAAAGTGCTCGAATGGGTAACTAGGGTTGAGAGCACAGAAGACAACAAAGAGCCAAAATTGTTCGGATGAAGATCCAGGGCTAAGAGCCCAGAAGACCATAAGGAGTCTAAGAGCTCCAATAAAAAACCAGGGCTAAAGAGCCTGGTAAAAGCTAAAATGCTCGAAAAAATAATCAGGGCTAAAGGTAAGGAGTAGAAACGATCATAAAAAATACTTAGGGCTAAGAGCCTAAAAAACGACAAGAAGCAAAAGTGCTCGACCGAGACCCAGGGCTAAAAGCTCGGAAAACGACAAGAGCAAAAGTGCTCGGATGAATACTAAGGGCCAACAAAGACTAGAAGAATACAGAGAGCTAAAGAGCTCAGAAGGAGAATCAAGGCTAAAGATCCTGGAATAATACAGAATGCCTAAGAGTTCGGATGAAGAATCAGGGCTAAAGAGTTCGAAAGAATATAGATAGCCGAAGAGCTCGAAAGGAGAATCAGGACTAAAGAGTCTAGAAGATCACAAGGAGTCTAAGAGCTTGGACGAAGGATCAGGGCTCAAGAGCCCAAAAGAATACAGAGAACCAAAGAGCTCGGACGAAGAATCAGGACTAAAGAGTACGAAAAAATAATCAGGGTTAAATGAGCCCGATAAAGAGCTAAAATGCACATAAAAAATTAGGGCTAAAGAGCCTAGTAAAAAGCTAAAGTGCTCGTAAAGAATAATAATAAGGGTAAAAGAGCTCGGTAAAGAGTTGAAACGCTCATGAAAAATTCTCAGGGCTAAAGAACCATAAAGATGATAAAAGAGCTAACAACTCAAAAAAATAATTCAGGTCTTGAAAATCCTAGAAAGTCCTTTCTAAAAGAAGTACAAATTAATAACATGAAAAGAAAAAGTGAAGTATAATCACAACCCTTCAAAAATTTTAAAATACAAATAAAAGATTTCACACAACAACTTGCGATACTTTTTGTTATGATTTTTATCAAATAGTTTGTCTGTTACTCTTTTTGTTTACATGAATCTTAAAATATCGGCATCTCGACACGCCATTAGGGTTAAAATAAGTTATAAATGATATGCCAACCTAATGAGACATTATGATCTCATATAAATGACAGGGTTGGGTGTGCTCAATAAGAAACCAAAGTTCAACAGAAGGGCGAAAAATAAACATTAACATTGAATAGCAATCTAGAAACAAAAGCAATTTCATTAATAAAAAGATATGTGTTACAAAAAACTAAAAACTATATACTAACAAGCACAGGAACAAGCCTGCTATATATTTACAAATAAAAAATTACTCTTGAACTTCCTCAGAGGAAGCAAGTTCACCAGCTAGGTCAGGTTCAATCTCGAAGATGGCAAGAGTAGCACGAGCAGCCTCAACAGTGGGGTCTGCAATAATAACATCTCTCGAGAGAGAAGCTTAGGCATCTATGGCCTCTAGAGCCGTGGGATTGATAATCATCTGACCAGTTAGATCACTATCTTTCTCTCGAGCACCTGGAGAAAAGGAGACGGGAATCTTGGACATGGAGGTCCTCGAGGTAGGAGTCTTAGTGGGCTTCTCAATTGGCAAGTCATTAGGGCCATACTGTACGTCCTCACCATTGGAATCGCACTCAGCCAATTGAAGAGCACTAAGAGGCTTATTTAGCTCACCATGATCAGCCTTTAGCCCTAAATTATAGCCGCTAGCATAAAAACGCATGGCAGAGTTGAGAATCTTGGACTTATGCTCATCAGACTGTAGGTATTTTTGATACATGGTCCTGACGATGCCTTCAGTTTTCTTACGCATATCCACTATAGCTACCTCATACTCTTTAGAACGAGCAGAGAGCTCGATCACCTCCAACTTATACTAATTCTTTATAGTCTCACTAGAGCAAGCATCCTTCCGAGACTTTTCAAAGTGATGATGAGCCTGCTTCAAATCTTCAACTATCTTCACAAGCTCACCCTCAAGATGGGTAGTTCGCGAGAGTAAGCCTTTAATTTTCAGCTCCATATCAGTTTGAACTTAGGACACCCGAGCTGTTGCCTCAGACCGTTGTTTGGCCTATTAGCTCTCCAAATAAGCAGCTTGGTCATTCTGAAGGCGGCTCTGCTTGAGTAACTCATTCAATCTCTTCACCTCAGCCTCATATTCCCCTTTTAACAAGGTGGCAACACGAGCAGCCTCTTTTTGTCTAACCCTCTCAACCTTAGCACGAACAACCTCCCAAGCATCCCTTATCTTCTCTTCCAACTCGATAAGGGCACTGAGGACCTGCGAACACAAACAAACAATTAGCACGATAATGAAAGCAAAAGCCAAAAGCTCACCAAAGGAAGCACGTCTTCCTCCCGATGAGGGTTAGGTCTTAGTGCCTCGTGAACGACCTCCATGGTCTTTTGACGAGTGAACTGCTAAACTGCTTGCTTGATAAAATCTCTAGACAAAGTAAAATTCCTAAGCACTAAAATCTCTTCCATCGGAATGACAGAAGCTGTAAGACTACAAAAATAAGCTTTAATCAAGAAAAAGAGAATTAGAAACACAAAAATTAAAGCAATAAGTACCAGCAGTACAACAATCACTTCTAGAAGGGAGCTTAAGACATTTGAAAACATCATATTTGAAGGAAAGAGAGGCAAGCTGAGCAAAGTAGAGTTGCTCCCACTTTGACAAATAAGGAAAAGCATTACAAGAGGGATCAACTTTTGTCCAAGCAGTATCAATACTCCACTCCTGCTCTCCCCTTAAATGGACGATGGTGAAACTCTCTATTTATGACTGACAAAAAGAGATGAACCCATCTGACCATTGAAATTCCAAAACTCGTTATTTGATTTGGTGATACTAAAGAAAGACCTAAAAAGGCTAACAGATGGCCTAAAGCCTTAGCCTCAACATATTGCCTCAAAAGCTCTCATGAACAAGATAGAATTAAGAGTTAGCATCCTAGAAGAAGCCCCATAAAACCTAAAATCCCTAATGAAAAAGCGAGAAAGAGGAAAAGGTAGCTCGTAATCAAACTGTTTCAGAAAGAAAACTAACTTCTTCCCATTCTGAGCATCCTCAATACCAACAGAAGGAGAAGGAGAAGAAGAAAAGAATGTGATCCACTCGATAGAATGAGGAGCTTGAATATAATAAGAAGGGGCAGATAAAAGCTCCTTAGGAATAGCTCGACAGAGGTTACTAGAAATAACATTAGAAGGGAGCCTTTCGACTAGAGAAAACTCAATAGGAACCATGGTGGAAAGAGACGTACTTGTAGCAAAGAATCACTGTAAAGAAAAGAAAATGAAAGAAGAAGAGAGTTAAAAGCAGAAAGACAAAGTTCAAAATACCAAAATATACTAAAGCGTTTAGGAGAAGGTTTTTATAGGTCGAAGAATTCAAAATTCAAAATCCCCAAAAGATCACGGGTGGTGATTCATATTTTACAGACTCCTTTTTCAAGATCGAATATGGAGGAACTCATATAAAATTTCAAAAACATTTAATTCTCATCGAATCAAATCATTGTCCAAATATTTGCATTTGGTGATCACTGGATTTTATTTCATCAAAACTAAAATGCCTTATGATACTATACACAGAATGGTTTATCAATTAATAAAATGTTTAGGAGATAAATCACACTAATTCGATCTCATTTAGCAATAAAAAAAAATTAATTTTACTATTAAAAATTTAAATTTCAATTGAAATTTAATTAATAAATTTTTTTCAATAATCTAAAAATAGAAACATTACTGTCAAGTATGAAAACTTTTATAAAATTAATCAATCCATCCTCATTTTAAAATCATTTAATTAAATTTTTTTATATATTTTATAGAATTCAACTCTTTAATCTTAAAAAACTATTAATTATGTAAAATTATTTATAATATTTAGTTTATATAATTTTAAATATAAATATTATTTATTCTATTTAATTTTAAATATTTATATTTTTTAATTCTTCATACTGAAATTAAAATAACTTGGTTAATAATTTTTTTTAAAAAAAATTAAAAAGTTTTATTTCAAAAAAAAAAATTAAAAAGTTTAACAATTTAATTAAGTAATTTTGAATAAAAATAAATTAATAAATTTTTTAAAATCTACCTTCCGGATCCATGGATTAATTAATTAATTGTTTAGATGCTGGATAAATTAAAAATATGGGTAGTACGGGGATCCCTAAGAACTTAGCCTCGAGCCTTGTGCGAAGCTGGGCAGGACAAAAAGGATCGCAGCACTGGAGTTCACGGGTTCAGTAGCCATTTTCCGCAGGAGAATTCGGCCAATCTCTCTATACTGGAGACATCCACCCATTTTCTTCGTTGACCAGACGTGACAGTCCGGTCGGATTGCTCTAAAATTTTCTTTTATTAAAAAACACATGGATAATTTATTTTTAAAATTAAATTAACTTTATTCAATGTATATTACATATTTTTATACTCGTAATTTTATTATAATAATTTAAATTATTATGAATAATATTAATTATTTTATTTTTTAAAATTATATTTATATATAATTGATATGGTCAAAATAAAACAGTGATGTGATTGGACAGTTTTGTAAGAAAGAGAATGTGAAGTAGTTGATAACAGTCACTCCGATTTTCAAGTCAGTAAACTGAAGAATAAGTCGAATATAAAGAATTACTTTAGAACTCAAGAGTAATTGTATAAGAATTACGTATATTGATTTCTGTGATAATTAGTTTTTATTCTGTAAGGAGATAGAGTTAATTATTATATTTTTTAGAAATTCAGTGGAATCATCGGCTAATTGACAGAAAATTTCACTGGTTAATTGATCGGGAATCTCGTATTTACAAGCGTAACGGGTATCTGCTGGATTGTTTCCTAATAATGGTAACTTTATGTGATGACTCGACTTATTAGGAGAGAGCGAGTCTTTATGAATAATCGGATACTATGGTATCCGGGTCTTCCTTTCTATGGGTGAGACCGAGTATCAGCTTATCAGACCTTTGCCACATAGCCCTGTTTTATCGTGACAATTCATGGTTTACTTTGGGCGATTGTTGTGTAATATCAAAGGTCCCCCGTTGGTTTTTTATTCTTCAAATTCGAAGGTGACAGTTATCTTTACAATTTGGGGTATGTATCCTGTTTAGATTAGTCTTCCCTGCTCGTGTCATTTTGCCTATTCCTGTCCATAAATGACGATTGCCCTATTTTTAATGAGGAATCTTTCAATCTGTCATTATTTTTGTTAAGTGCTTATATACTCGATACTCGACCATAATCCTTGTCTGACCATGGCTAAATAATAATTTCTAAAAAATTGCTATGGGGTTAACACCTGGGCAAAAGAGAACTTGGCTATCATTGCCTTTGCAAGAAAGTGACTGAAACAGACTTGCTAACTGGACTTATCACCCGGTCCCTAGCCTAACTAGTGGCCATAAAATAACTTTGGGAAATGCATAGAATGGGATTAACATATGGATATGTAGTCTGGCGATTATCCGTCTTGTGGCGCTTTTGACCGAAATTTTTCTTAGTCTTTTGCAACTAATCACCCTGTTCACGTAGTCTGACGGATACCCGTCTTGTGGCTTGGGCATGTAATGCCTTAGAAGCTTTTTGTGAAACGAGACTAATACCAAGTCTCATAGCCTGGTTAACACTCGCCTTATGCCTGGGCATGTAATGCCTTAGAAGCATTTTGCGAAACGGGACTAACAGCATGTCTCATGGCCTGGCTAACACTTGCCTTATTGCCTTTAGAAACTTTTTGTGAAGTGGAATTAACACATGGTCTCGTGCTTGACGTATTCATGCCTTATGGCCTTGAAGCATTTGTTTGTCGTAACTAACACCCATATTATGTGCTTGGCGGATTCTCTCCTTATGCCCTTAAAACTTTTGTCTATTGGAACTAACACCCGGTCATGTGCCTGGCAGATTCTCACCTTATGGCCTTAGCATAAGATGCCTTAGTTTACGAAACTAATACTCGAATTATGGCTTGATGGATTTCTACCTTGTGACTTGGCATGTAATGCCTTAGAAACTTTTTGCACAACGGGATTAACACTTGGTCTCATAGCATGGCTAATACTCACCTCGTGGCCTGGGCATGTAATGCCTTAGAAACTTTTCGTGAAAAGGGACTAACACCCGGTCTCGTGGCTTGGCTAACACTTACCTTATTGCCTTTAAAAACTTTTTGTGAAGCGGGACTAACACTTGGTCATGTCCTTGGCGAATTCTCACCTTGTGGTCTTGAAACTTTTATTTATCGAGACTAACATCCGGATTATGTGCCTGGCAGATTTCTGCCTTGAAACTTTTATTTATTGGGACTAACACTCGGTCATGTGCCTAGCGGATTCCCGCCTTGTGACCTTGGCATGAAATACCTTAGTTTATGGGACTAACACTCGGATTATGGCCTGATAGATTTTCCACCTTGTGACCTGACATAAGATGCATTGTTTAGTGGGACTAATATCCAGATTATGGCCTGATGGATTTTCACCTTGTGGCATGGCATAAGATAACTTATTTAGTGGGACTAACACTCGGATTATGTCCTAATGGATTCCCATCATATGGCCTGGCATAAGGTGCCTTGTTTAGTGGGACTAACACCAAGTCTATGACTTAATGGATTCTCGATTCTAGAACTCTCCGCTCTACAAGCCCCATCCACTCAAACCTTCCACTCTTCAATGGTTCATTCAGGAAATTTTGAAGGCTCTAATGGCAGGGTCATTTTTGTAATAAAATTGGCTACTACTTGGGCTTTTATGGCCTTTCTTATGACACACCTGATATCAAAGTTGAAAGTATTATCGCTCATGTGGATAGTCGCCCTGATAGCTCTAGCCTATGTAAAACCTTTCGCAACAGATAATCTGTCTTGACTTCTATGGTGTGTAATTCGAAGTATGGATGTAATTTTGTAGCTAACACTAGGACTGCTAATGCCAATTTTTTGAGAGGATAGTACAGTTCTGTCCCTTTCAAGACTTGGCTGGTATAATAGACTAGGGTTTGCTTCCCTTTGTCCTCATGAACGAGTACTGAGCTTACTGTTTCCTACGTCACAGACAAGTATAGAAATAAAACCTCGCCTTCGATCGGCGAGCTTAGCAAAAAGGGAGATGATAAAAAGATTTTTAAACTTTCAAATGCTTGTTTGCATTCTTCCCCCAAATAAACTTGTTTTTGCATTTGAAGGCTTTAAGGAATGGAAGTCACCTTCTGGCTGAGCATTATATAAACTGGCTAAGAGCTGTGACCCGCACATTCAACTTCTATATTTTATTAACGGTTTTGAGTGCTTCCATATTTTGGATGGCATCAATTTTTTCAGGATTTGCTTCTATGCCTCTTTCTATAACTGGATACCCCCAAACTTTTCAGCTTTCACTCCAAAGGTACACTTTTCAAGGTTTAGTTTCATACCTACCTTATCCAGTACATAAAAAATGTTCGGATATTATCTAGATGATCTTCTAAGGATCGGCTCTTTACCACCATATCATCCACGTACACCTCGATGTTGACCCACCAAGTCTTTGAAGATTCCTAACATTAGCCTTTGGTAAGTCGGCCCTGTACTCTTTAGTCTGAATGGCATCACTTTATAGCATAATATTCCTACGTCGGTGATGAACAGAGTCTTTTCTGTATCTTCGGTATCCATCATGATCTGGTAGTAACTTGAAATGGCATCAAGAAAAGAAATCATTGCGTGACTAGAGGTCGAGTCTACTAACCTGTTGATAGATGGGAGTGGGTAATAATCCTTTGGATATGCTTTGTTCAGGTTGATAAAATCTACGCACATCCTACACTTTCCATTGGTCTTCTTTACCAATACTATATTGGCGAACCATGCAGCATACTGGACCTCCTTTATTAATCCTGCACTTAACACCTTATTAACCTCATCCTTCATCACCTGTTGTCTCTCCAGAGCAAACTTAATTTTCTTTTGTTGTACCGGTTATATTATTTTATCGATAGACAGGGGTGATAAGAATCGGGTCCACCCTGTCACATCTTGTGGAGACCAAACGAAAGTGATTACTCTATATCTAAGTAGTTCTGTTAAAAGATTTATTATTTTACTAGTTAATGCAGTACCAAACCATACCTTTCGATGCTTACCTAACTGAACCTCTTCTACTGGGTTTGCTGGCTCTGGTTTTATATGGGATTCAGGTTTGGGCCTCTTTTCTTCTCTATTTTTTCTAGCTAACTTTTAAAGTGTGCTGTCTCTTATCAATCTCTCAATCTCATCTTTCAACTGTCAACACTCTTTCATTATATGTCCGTGGTTTTTGTGAAAACGATAGTACTTGATCTTGTCTTGCCTTTTGGCTCTCTCTGAATTGAGCTTAGGAGGCCATTTGAGTTCTTTTTTGTTCTTCTTGATCCATATTAGAATGCTTATACATGAGTCATTCAATGGAGTGTAATTCTTATACTTACTTTGGTCATCCCTCCTTCGAGAGACTGGGTAACTTTTATGATCTCCTTCATATCTTTGCTTTTTTGGCTTTTGATTTTGCTTTTGACTCGTCTTTTTGTCCTCTCTCAATGCTCAGACTCTGTCATCTAACCTGATATACTTTTAAGCCTTTCCTATTAGCTATTGGTACATAGCAGCTGTAACGACCCGAAAATCGGACCGTTACCGGCGCTAGGATTCAGGTCGACTTAAGGCCGCCGGAACCCGTAGCAAGCCTACATACATCCTGTTTACCTGTTTAATCCCATACATGATCAACAAACATACATAAGAATTAAAAACTTTTCTTTTTCTTCATTCACCAAACTCAACCTGTGCATGCACTATATTCATCATATACATAAACATTAATCCCTCTGTGGGATTTCATCAAAGCCTCAATGGGCAATATATATCCTGTGTTGAGTTGGTTCACATATACATCATAAAATAAGATCATGTACATACCAAGGGATTAACATATACTATGGTCAAGCACAACTCTATCCTCAATAACATAATCACATAAACATAACTGTTCAAAACTTTACATTACATTCTTATCATTTGTCATGTCCACATACTCTAGCTATTACATACATATGACTTTTCTCTTCTTTTCTTCTCTATCAATCCCGTACCTGCAAACCTGGGGTTAGGGGAGAGGGGTGAGCTAAAAGCCCAGTGAGCAGAAACTAAAAACATTATATTAAAAGTCATGCTTTCATGGAATGCATCATATCACAGACAATCCACATCAAGGGTGAACCTGTCACCAATTAGTCCCAACATAGTCTCGTGCCAGGCCGTAGCATGGGGTCCTGGTCTTCCTGTCATAACATACATAAAGTCTCGTGCCAGGCCGTAGCATGGGGTCCTGGTCTTCCTGTCATATCATATATAAAGCCTCGTGCCAGGCCGTAGCATGGGGTCCTGGTCTTCCTGTCATAACATATATAAAGTCTCGTGCCAGGCCGTAGCATGGGGTCCTGGTCTTCCTGTCATAACATACATAAAGTCTCGTGGACTAATTGGATCATACAGCATTCACCCACAACCACAAAATAAAATGCAATGCGACATATTCGTGAACTAATGCAATCAGCCTATCACATGTCATCATGATGCATGAAACATGCTCAAAACATTTAATTGCTTGATTTAAAACATTAAGCTTGTTTCCACTCACCTCTGGCTAGCTCTGACCAGACACTGAAGCAGCTCACTCACTGCTGGGGTCCTCGGTTCCTCGGGTCCGAACCTACACAGGTGGACTCCAATGAGGGACCAAACATATATAAACACAACTCTAATATATCCCCCAAAAACCCCCTAAAACATCATGAAAACATCACAGAAAATATGCATGAAATGGCTGAACAGGGCACCTTCGGCGGCACCTTCGGCGGCCGAAAGCCCCAGACAGAGACGAAACTCAGCTAGGTTCAGCGGCACCTTCGGCGGCCGAAAGTGCCAGACAGAGACGAAAGTCTCTTTTCGGGGGCACCTTCGGCAGCCGAAAGCTGCCTCCACAAGGGGGGGTTCGGCGGCCGAAACTCCCTTCGGCTGCCGAACCTGGTTTCTGCCAAACGGCAGAAACTTGGTTCAAATGAACCTCCTGCCTCCCAAAACCATAAATCATGCATATTTCTCAACTAAAACACACATACAAGTTCCTAGGGGCCTCAAACATGCATATACCCCATCTACAACACTTCATTCACACACAAACAAGCTACATTGCTCAAAAATCACAACTTAAACCCATAAACCTACACATGAACTAAACATGCCTTTAATCCCCAAAGATCTTCATAAAACTTGTGTCAAGCATAAAAAGAGTTCAAGATCGACCCTTACCTCTTGAAGATCGAGAGTAGAGGCGATCTAACTTGGAGTTGGAAGAGATTTAGCTCCTTGGGTCTCCAAGCTCAAAACTTGCTCAAAACTCGATTCAAAAGCTTAAAAACTTCAAAGCAAGATGAAAACTTGTTAAAACCATGAAAGATCTAGAGGAAACACTCAAGATCGAGGGAGGAACGGTGGAGACTCACCTTGGCCGACAATGGGAGAGAAAAAGCTCGCCCGTGCGGACCAAGGGGACCCTTTTATAGTGGCTGGCCAGGCCACGTTCGGGGGCCGAATGTGCCTCCGCATCCATGCAATGTTCGGCGGCCGAACATAAGGTTCGGCGGCCGAACCTGCACTTCCCTCACTTAGACTTTCGGGGGCCTAACGTGCCTCCCAAAGTCCATGCATGTTCGGCGGCCGAAAGTGAGTTTCGGCGGCCGAACCTGGGTTTTTCCTTAAAGAATTTTCATGCAAAAAAACTTATTTAAAATCATACTTAAAACATTAAAATACATGAAAACATTTTATAAAAACATGCTTTTACCCTTCTAGAGGTTTCCGACACCCAAATTCCACCGGACGGTAGGAATTCCGATACCGGAGTCTAGCCGGGTATTACAGCAGCTAGGTTTTTAATTAGGGAATCCTTGAACTTGACGTTGCATGTCCCTTTCTTTAAGACTTCACATGTTATCTCATGATTTAATTCCTCCACCTGTATTGCTTCTGCATTAAATTGTGAGATAAATCTCCTCAAAGACTCGCTCTCTCCTTGGCGGATCTTGCATAAGTCAGAGAAGAGCTTTTTAGGAGGTACACAAGTAATAAACCTGGATTTAAATAATATAGCGAATTGTATAAAGTTTTAAATTAAACATGGGCTCAGATGTTGGTACCATTTCTGAGCCAAATCTGTGAGTGTTGATAGGAACACTCGGCACAGCACGAAGTCGTTGACATTCTAAAGTTGCATGGTCATCCTGAAGACCGCCAGGTGACTCCTAGGATCTGCTGTCCTTCCATATTTGTCCTAACTCGGGAGTTTGAACTTAGCAGGGAAAGTCTTTACCAAGATCTCTTCTGAAAGAGGTGAGGCATCATCTATGCCATAGTCCTCTTCCTACTCCTTTTGGTACCTTTGAATAACCCGTACTAGCTTTCGGTCGACGTCTTTCGGAGCATCGTCTGAGGACTCTTCTTCCTCAAACTCGACCTTCCCTTTGGGTCGTGTCTAAATTGCCTCTGTCAAAGCCCTTATGGTATCAATGAAAGTTTCCTCCCTTTCCCTGGGAGCTATGAATGACGCCTCCCCCCGATATTTGTATTACTCGAGAGTAGCCTGCCACCTTTTGATTTACTAGAGCATTTGCTCGTTGTTCAAGTTGTTGAGATTTGCTTCATCTACCATAGAGGGTATGTTTTCTCCACTGCCAGGAATGGAAGAAATGATAGTACCCACATTAGTAGCAACCTTAGCAGCAACTTGTGAACTGCCGGCCATTTCGAGAAAGAGAAAAGAAAGATTTCTTTTTAAGAGAAAGAGGATAAGAGACCGATTTTAATCCATATGAATCAGGGGGAATTCAATGGATTTTCGGCAACGGAACCAAATTATGTGCCTGAAATAGAGTTGTATTGTGATTGTTTAATCCTGTAAGAAAGAGAATGTGAGGTGGTTGACGCTTATGGTAGCCACTCTGTAACGCCCCGAAAATCCGGACCGCTACCGGCGCTAGGGTCCGGGTCGACTTAAGGCCGCCGGGACCCGTAGCAAGCCTGACATATAACCTGTAAACCTGTATAATCCCATACATGATCAACAACATGCATAAAAATTAAAACTTTTCTTCATACAAACTGCCATCTACTAACTCAACCTGTGCATACTCTGAACATATACATAACATAGTCCCTCTGTGGGACCTCATCAAGCCTTAAAGGCAAAACAACCTGTGTTGAGTCAGTTTACATAAACATCATAACATAAGATCATGCATATACAAAAGGGATTAACAATACATTATGGTCAAGCACAACTCTATCCTCAATAACCTCATTACATAACATCCTGAATATTTTTACATTTCATCATAACACAATTGTCATGTCCACAAACTAACTATTACATACATATGACTTTTTCTCGTCTTGCCTTCTCTATCTATCTCGTACCTGCAAACCTGGGGTTAGGGGAGAGGGGTGAGCTAGATGCCCAGTGAGTAGAACTATAAAAGAAAATATTTAAAACATGCTATCGTGAAATGCGTCACTGCACAAACATATCACACCACGGATGGACTGATTCAAAAATCCCTCAACTCCATGCCCGGCCCTATTATGGGCACCACAGGACTTCGTATTGCCCGGCCCTATTATGGGCACCACAGGACTTCGTACTCGGAGTTATTGCCCGGCCCTATTATGGGCACCACAGGACTTCGTATTGCCCGGCCCTATTATGGGCACCACAGGACTTCGTATATAGAAGGCTAATGAATCATCCTAATGTCCATCCACTATCATCTATCACAACAATACAATGCGGCATAGTCGTGAATTCTAATGCAAACAACCTGTAATATGATCATGATGCATGAAGCATGATAAAAGCATTTCATTTCTTAATTTAAAAAGGTTAAGTTTAGTTCCACTCACCTCTGGCTGACTCTGACAAACTCTGTAGCAGCTGGCTCACTGCTGGGGTCCTTGGTTCCTCGGGTCCGAACCTACACAGGTGGACTCCAATGAGGGACCAAACATACATAAACATAACTCTATTACATTCCCCAAAAACCCCCTAAAACATCCTGAAAAAAATCACATAGAGATATGCATGAAATGGCTGAACAGGGCACTTTCGGCGGCACCTTCAGCGGCCGAAAGTCCCAAATAGAGACGAAACTCAGGTAGGTTCGGCGGCACCTTCGGCGGCCGAAAGTCCCAGACAGAGACGAAAGTCTCTTTTCGGGGGCAACTTCGGCAGCCGAAAGGCCTGCCTCCCCAGCCATGTTCGGCGGCCGAAAGTGCCTTCGGCTGCCGAACCTGGTTTTTGCCAAAGGGCAGAAACTTGGCTCCTTTGTGCATTTTCGCCTCCAAACTCACCAATCATGCATATATCTCAACCAAATCATGCATACAAGTTCCTAGGGGCCTCAAAACATCAAATACCCCAACTACAACACCTCAAACATACTCAAACAAGTCACATTGTTCAAAACATCAATATTAACCCCTAAACTCAACATATACCCTAACATGCATTTCTACCCATAGATCTTGCATAAAACTTACTTAAAACATATAAGGAGCTTAAGATCGGCCCTTACCTCTTGAAGATCGAGAGGGAGACGACCTAAACTTGGAGATCCACGAAAATGAGCTCCTGAGTTCCCAAAGCTCCAAAACTTGGTTTAAATGTTCAAAACTTGCAATGTGAGTTTAAAACTTAAGAAAAATGGAAGAGATTTGGAGGAAGAGCACAAGAGTTGCAAAGGGAAGGTCGGAAGCTTGCTGTGGCCGAAAATGGGAGAAAGCTCGCCCATTTCGGCTAAGTGCCCCATTTATAGGTGGCTGGCCAGGCCACGTTCGGGGGCCGAATGTGCCTCCGCATCCATGCAATGTTCGGCGGCCGAACTTGACTTTCGGCGGCCGAACCTGAACTTCCCTAACTCATGCTTTCGGGGGCCTAACGTGCCTCCAAAACGCATGCATGTTCGGCGGCCGAACTTGACTTTCGGCGGCCGAACCTGGGTTTTCCTCCAAGGACTTTTCATGTAAAAAACTCATTTAGTTTCATACTTTAAAACCATTAAAAACATGAAAACATTTTATGAAAGCATGGTTCTACCCTTCTAGAGGTCTCCGACATCCGAGATTCCACCGGACGGTAGGAATTCCGATACCGGAGTCTAGCCGGGTATTACATTCTCCCCCCCTTAAGAACATTCGTCCCCGAATGTTCCTCAACTAGTACATGCATATCATGAAACGTAACATACATACAAGGCACATAAACACATAGGGATCTAACCTTAAAAGAGATGAGGGTACTACTGGAGCATAGACTCCCATGTCTCCCAAGTGCATTCTTCCAAGTTGTGGTGGTTCCACAGGACTTTCACCATCGGGATTTCCTTGTTTCTTAACTTTCTGATCTGGGTGTCTATGATCCGCACTGGCTGTTCAACATAGGTGAGATCCTCTTGGACCTCCACATCAGGCTCACTAAGAACCTTGCTCGGATCTGACACAAACTTCCTCAACATTGAAACATGGAAAACCGGATGGATTCTTTCCATCGAAGCAGGTAAATCCAGCTTGTACGACACATTCCCAATCTTTTGCAAGATTTCAAAGGGTCCGATGTATCGTGGGGCTAGTTTACCTTTCTTCCCGAAGCGAACCACTCCCTTCATTGGGGACACCTTGAGCAATACCAGATCCCCCTCCTGAAACTCTAACTGTCTTCGGCGGACGTCTGCATAGCTCTTCTGTCTGCTTGCAGCAGTCTTGATTCTTTCTCTGATTATGGGTACCACCCTGCTGGTGATCTCTACTAACTCAGGCCCTGCCAAGGCCTTTTCTCCAACTTCCTCCCAGCAAACAGGTGATCTGCACTTCCTTCCATACAAAGCTTCATATGGAGCCATCCCGATGCTAGCATGATGGCTGTTGTTGTAGGCAAACTCCACCAAAGGTAGATGCTGCCTCCAAGAACCGCCAAAGTCTAGCACACACATTCTGAGCATATCCTCGATAGTCTGGATGGTCCTTTCTGACTGTCCATCAGTCTGGGGGTGGAAGGCAGTACTGAAATCCAACCTAGTACCCATGGCATTCTGCAGACTCCGCCAAAACCTGGAGGTGAACTGGGGCCCTCTATCTGACACTATTGAAACAGGAACCCCATGCAGCCTGACGACCTCATCCACATATACCTGCGCCAACTTGTCCACAGAGTAGCCACTCCTGACAGGAATGAAGTGAGCAGATTTGGTGAGTCTGTCCACAATCACCCATATGGAGTCCACTCTGTTGGACGTCGCCGGTAACCCCACTACGAAGTCCATAGCTATATTCTCCCATTTCCACTCTGGAATAGGTAGCGGGTTAAGCATTCCAGCCGGCTTCTGATGTTCCAGCTTCACCCTCTGACATATTTCGCAGGCGGACACAAACTGTGCCACTTCTTTCTTCATCGCTGGCCACCAATAAACTTTCTTTAAATCTTGATACATCTTGGTGGCTCCGGGGTGAATGCTGTATCTTGCATTATGAGCTTCCCTCATAATGTCTCCTTTTAGCCCAATGTCATCTGGTACACATAGTCTGCTCCCATAGCGGAGGATCCCCTTACTGTCGAATCTGAACTCGCTATCATTGCCGGACTGAACAGTCCTGGCAATCTTCACTAACTCCGGGTCCTCATGCTGTTTCTGAGCCACCTGCTCCAGAAACACGGGTGCTACTCTCATCTGGGCCACTAAGGCACCTGTACCAGACAACTCCAACTGTAGACCTTCCTCAATGAGCTTGTAAAACTCCTTTACCACTGGTCTCCTCTCTGCCGCGATGTGGGATAGACTGCCTAGTGACTTCCGGCTTAGGGCGTCTGCCACGACATTCGCCTTACCCGGATGATACTGAATCTTGCAATCATAGTCACTCAGCAGCTCTACCCACCTCCTCTGCCTCAGATTCAGATCCCTCTGACTCAAGATGTACTGCAGGCTCTTATGATTTGTAAAGATCTCACATTTCACCCCATAGAGGTAATGCCTCCACATCTTGAGTGCAAAGATTACTGCTGCCATCTCAAGGTCATGTGTGGGGTAATTCAACTCATGCTTCTTCAGCTGCCTAGAAGCGTAAGCGATCACCCTCTCATTCTGCATCAGTACACAACCCAGTCCCACACGGGACGCATCACAAAAGACTGTAAAGTCCTCATCACTAGATGGCAGAGCTAACACTGGTGCTGAAGTCAACCTCTTCTTAAGCTCTTCGAAACTCTCCTCGCACTGGTCGGTCCACAGAAACTTCTGATTCTTCCTGGTTAGTCTGGTCAGAGGAGCTGCTATCTTTGAGAAGTCCTGAACGAACCTCCTGTAGTAACCTGCCAAACCCAAGAAACTTCTAATCTCTGTCACTGATGTGGGTCTAGGCCAGTTAGCCACAGTTTCTGTCTTCTTGGGATCTACCTCAATACCATTCTCTGACACTACATGCCCCAAGAACGAAATGCTCCTCAGCCAGAACTCACATTTAGAGAACTTGGCATACAAGCCATGTTCCCTCAAAGTCTGCAAGACCAACCGCAGATGATGGGCATGCTCCTCTGCATTCCTGGAATACACCAAGATATCATCTATGAAGACAATAACGAAGTGATCCAGGTACTGGCTAAACACTCTGTTCATGAGATCCATGAATGCTGCAGGGGCGTTAGTTAACCCGAACGGCATCACAAGGAACTCAAAATGCCCATATCTGGTCCTGAAAGCCGTCTTTGGCACATCCTCATCCCTTATCCTTAGCTGATGGTACCCCGATCTTAGATCTATTTTGGAGAAACAACCCGCTCCGGCTAGCTGGTCGAATAGATCATCGATCCTAGGCAATGGGTACCTATTCTTGGTAGTGACTTTGTTCAACTGCCTGTAGTCGATACAAAGTCTAAGGGATCCATCCTTCTTCCTCACAAACAAGACCGGAGCACCCCAAGGTGAGGTACTCTGTCGGATGAAACCCTTTTCTACCAGCTCTTGCAATTGCTCTTTCAACTCCTTTAACTCGGCTGGAGCCATCCTGTAGGGAGGGATAGAGATCGGTCTAGTTCCAGGCATCAACTCTATCTCGAACTCTATCTCCCTAGCAGGTGGTAAACCTGGAAGCTCATCAGGAAAGACATCCTGAAACTCTCTGACAACTGGCACCGAGGCCGGCTCCCTGACCTGACTGTCTAGCTCTCTCACATGAGCTAAGTACCCCTGACATCCCTTCCTAAGCAACCTACGAGCTTGAAGAGCTGATATCAGACCTCTAGGTGTGCCCCTCTTGTCTCCTCTGAAGACGACCTCTGACCCGTTCTGATCTCTGAATTTGACTACCTTGTCTCTGCAGTCCAAGGTAGCACCATGGGTAGATAGCCAATCCATCCCTAGAATGACGTCAAAGTCTGTCAAATCTAGAACCACAAGGTCGGCGGAGAGGCATCTTCCCTCAATAAAAACTGGACTGTACTGGCAGACTGACACTGCCACTGACGGGTCACACTTGGGTCCACTGACCCATAGGGGACACTCTAACCCAGAGACTATCAGACCTAACCTCTCAACGGCTCTCGGAGCAATAAATGAATGAGATGCACCCGGGTCCATTAATGCATACACATCAGAACACCCAATGACGAGATTACCTGACACCACGGTGTTGGATGTGTTAGCCTCCTGCTGTGTCATGGTGAAGATCCTGGCTGGAGCTGATGGACCTTCACCTCGGGAACCAGAAGAAGAGGCTGCCCCTCTCCCTCTACCTCTGCCACTGCCCTGAGTCGTGGCTGGAACTGCTGGCTGTGCCACACTACCAGAAGCTGTCTGCTGGGGCTGGCCTATAAAAGGCGCTCTAGGACAATCCCGAGCTATGTGTCCCTCCTGTCCACATCTGAAACATGCATTAGTCCCAGCTCGACACACTCCCCTGTGTGGTCTTCCACATCTCTGGCATTCTGTACCATCTGAGCCTGAGCTCGAGCCACCGCCAAATCTCAGACCGGATTTCAACTTGTTCCAAAACTTATTCTTCTTCGGCTTCTTGGTGGTGCTATCCCACCTCTTCTTACCTGAACTCTGAGAAGAGAAACCTGGTCCTCCTCTGCTTGGGGTCTTAACCCCTGAAGACTGGGTCACTGACTGCTTCACTGACCCCTCAACTATAGCACTTGCCTCCATTCTTCGAGCCATATCCACCACAGTGTGGAAACTTTCTCTCTCAGCTGACTGAACCAACGAGGAGTACCTGGAATGCAGCTTCATAACATATTTCTTGGCTTTCTTCGTATCTGAATCTAGAGCTTGCCCTGAAAAAGGCAATAGCTCCAAGAATTTATCCGTGAACTCCTCTACACTCATGTGCTCTGACTGCCTCAGTTGCTCAAACTCAATCATTTTCAGTTCTCTAGAACTGTCTGGAAAAGCCCATCCAGCGAACTCATTTGCAAATTCCTCCCATGTCATACCGTCTAGTCTCGGGTCCACATAACACTTGAACCATTCTCGTGCCTTCTTGCACTTTAAAGTGAACCCTGCCATCTGAATGGCCCTGCTGTCACTTGCCCCTAGCTCATCAGTTATTGTCTTCACTACTCTCAGATACTCAAAGGGGTCATCCCCTGACTTGTATTTGGGAGCATCTAGCTTGAGGTAATCTGTCATCTTTACCTTGCTCCCATCGACTGAGCTAGGTCTAGGAGGTTGAGTAACTGGGGCTGCTGGTTCTGTAGGTGGTGGAGGTGGAGGTGCAGCATTCCCCGAGGCGGGGTTTGCCGGGTTTGGATAGAAGGGTGAGGGTGGATAAGCTGGGTACTGTGTATAGGGTGGATAGAAAGGTGGATAAGGCATGTAGGTAGGGTAGGGGTTAAAGCTGGAGTAATCCGATGTACCTCCCATCGGATACCCTGAACCCTGTGGGAAGGGTGGATAATGGGGTGGAAAACCATACCCCGAGGCCTGAACGCCTCCCTGTGACTCCCCTGTCCCTTCTTCCTGCATGCTCACATCCAGGTTCCCATCCCTCCTCTGATCCTCTTCCATAACCTCCCTCACATCTGAAGAACTTCCTCCTCTATTTGTCCCCCTTCTACTAGCATCAAAAGACCTTCTAGGGTCCCTTGACACTCTCTCTCTGTTGGCTCTAAAAGACATTGCCCTAGGCAATGTAGGAGGACGGGCGCTCGTGCCCTCATCCTCAGGTGGCACTCCAGTCAATCGCGCAGATCGACGAGTTCCTCTCATCCTATTCTCTGAAAAACAGCTCATAACAAGCAAACATTAGCATCATATGGTTCATGTGGGCACACATGAACCCTCATCACATACATCACATAGCTTAGCATATCATCAATGCACATGTACAAAATCATGGCATTTCACATCATCATGCAAGACAGGACTCAACATCCTATCCTAGTGGACATGACCTTTCCTATTGTGCTTGACCTTCTATAACATCTATGAGCCCGACACTCTAGGTCCGACCATATGAACCTAGGGCTCTGATACCATTCTGTAACGCCCCGGAAATCCGGACCGCTACCGGCGCTAGGGTCCGGGTCGACTTAAGGCCGCCGGGACCCGTAGCAAGCCTGACATATAACCTGTAAACCTGTATAATCCCATACATGATCAACAACATGCATAAAAATTAAAACTTTTCTTCATACAAACTGCCATCTACTAACTCAACCTGTGCATACTCTGAACATATACATAACATAGTCCCTCTGTGGGACCTCATCAAGCCTTAAAGGCAAAACAACCTGTGTTGAGTCAGTTTACATAAACATCATAACATAAGATCATGCATATACAAAAGGGATTAACAATACATTATGGTCAAGCACAACTCTATCCTCAATAACCTCATTACATAACATCCTGAATATTTTTACATTTCATCATAACACAATTGTCATGTCCACAAACTAACTATTACATACATATGACTTTTTCTCGTCTTGCCTTCTCTATCTATCCCGTACCTGCAAACCTGGGGTTAGGGGAGAGGGGTGAGCTAGATGCCCAGTGAGTAGAACTATAAAAGAAAATATTTAAAACATGCTATCGTGAAATGCGTCACTGCACAAACATATCACACCACGGATGGACTGATTCAAAAATCCCTCAACTCCATGCCCGGCCCTATTATGGGCACCACAGGACTTCGTATTGCCCGGCCCTATTATGGGCACCACAGGACTTCGTACTCGGAGTTATTGCCCGGCCCTATTATGGGCACCACAGGACTTCGTATTGCCCGGCCCTATTATGGGCACCACAGGACTTCGTATATAGAAGGCTAATGAATCATCCTAATGTCCATCCACTATCATCTATCACAACAATACAATGCGGCATAGTCGTGAATTCTAATGCAAACAACCTGTAATATGATCATGATGCATGAAGCATGATAAAAGCATTTCATTTCTTAATTTAAAAAGGTTAAGTTTAGTTCCACTCACCTCTGGCTGACTCTGACAAACTCTGTAGCAGCTGGCTCACTGCTGGGGTCCTTGGTTCCTCGGGTCCGAACCTACACAGGTGGACTCCAATGAGGGACCAAACATACATAAACATAACTCTATTACATTCCCCAAAAACCCCCTAAAACATCCTGAAAAAAATCACATAGAGATATGCATGAAATGGCTGAACAGGGCACTTTCGGCGGCACCTTCGGCGGCCGAAAGTCCCAAACAGAGACGAAACTCAGGTAGGTTCGGCGGCACCTTCGGCGGCCGAAAGTCCCAGACAGAGACGAAAGTCTCTTTTCGGGGGCAACTTCGGCAGCCGAAAGGCCTGCCTCCCCAGCCATGTTCGGCGGCCGAAAGTGCCTTCGGCTGCCGAACCTGGTTTCTGCCAAAGGGCAGAAACTTGGCTCCTTTGTGCATTTTCGCCTCCAAACTCACCAATCATGCATATATCTCAACCAAATCATGCATACAAGTTCCTAGGGGCCTCAAAACATCAAATACCCCAACTACAACACCTCAAACATACTCAAACAAGTCACATTGTTCAAAACATCAATATTAACCCCTAAACTCAACATATACCCTAACATGCATTTCTACCCATAGATCTTGCATAAAACTTACTTAAAACATATAAGGAGCTTAAGATCGGCCCTTACCTCTTGAAGATCGAGAGGGAGACGACCTAAACTTGGAGATCCACGAAAATGAGCTCCTGAGTTCCCAAAGCTCCAAAACTTGGTTTAAATGTTCAAAACTTGCAATGTGAGTTTAAAACTTAAGAAAAATGGAAGAGATTTGGAGGAAGAGCACAAGAGTTGCAAAGGGAAGGTCGGAAGCTTGCTGTGGCCGAAAATGGGAGAAAGCTCGCCCATTTCGGCTAAGTGCCCCATTTATAGGTGGCTGGCCAGGCCACGTTCGGGGGCCGAATGTGCCTCCGCATCCATGCAATGTTCGGCGGCCGAACTTGACTTTCGGCGGCCGAACCTGAACTTCCCTAACTCATGCTTTCGGGGGCCTAACGTGCCTCCAAAACGCATGCATGTTCGGCGGCCGAACTTGACTTTCGGCGGCCGAACCTGGGTTTTCTTCCAATGACTTTTCATGTAAAAAACTCATTTAGTTTCATACTTTAAAACCATTAAAAACATGAAAACATTTTATGAAAGCATGGTTCTACCCTTCTAGAGGTCTCCGACATCCGAGATTCCACCGGACGGTAGGAATTCCGATACCGGAGTCTAGCCGGGTATTACACACTCTGACACTCAAGTCAGTAAACTGAAGAATAGGGCGAATATAAGGAATTGCTTTAGAACTCAAGAATAGTTATGTAAGAATTGTGTACTTTGGTCTTTGCGATCATTAGATTTTATACTGTAAGGAGATGAAGTTAATTATTGCATCTCCTGGAAATTCGATGGGATCACCGGCTAATTAACAAGAGATCACACCAGCTAATTAATCGGAGATCTCATTTTTATAGGTGTAATGGGTATCTGTTGAATTGTATTTGCTAACGGTAACTTTATGTGCATACTTGACTTATTCAGGAGATGACGAGTTTTTACGAAGAACTGGATACTACGATATCTGGATCTTTCTTTTCACGGGTGGGACTGAATGTCGGCTTATAAGACTATTGTCACATGATTTGTACTATGATGACAGCTTATGGCTTATTCTGTATTATTGTTGTATAATATCAATAATCATGTTGATTTTATAATAGATAGAATAATTGAATTAATTATTATTACTTATGAGATTTGGATAGGAAGATTGTTTAAATTTTTAATTATAAATTATAACGGACGTTTTGATATAAATTGGAATTATTATTAAAATTCATTTAACTTTTATTTGATATTATTATATTGATATTTATAATTAAATTTATTTAAAAATACAATTTACTGTATAAAATTTTCATTTTTTAAAGTTATTAGCAACCGATTAATTACCACTAAATATTATTAGTTACAATTTAATATGTATTAGAGATAAATTATGAATTTTAAAATTTAAGATTTTTGTATAATTTTATAATTAATTTATTTAATAAAAATTATAGTCGACTTTAAATTTTAAATATAATTATAAATAATTAAAAAGTTAAAATTATTAAAATAAAATAATTCTTGACTTATCAGTTTATCTTATAAAATTGATAATTTTATATCTTGCGAAAAAAAAAAAAATCCTATTTCAATAACTCTTATGAGTTAATAATTTTGAACTTATTGTATTTACTATAAAATTAAGCATTTATTTTTTAACATTTATTATTTTTATAATAATTTTTCATATTATTTAACTTTAAAATGTGTTATTATAATAATTCTTATCCTAATATTTAATATTACTAAAATTTTTATCAATCCTAAATAGTAAAATCTATATTAATTTCTAATTAAAAAGAATTTTATTTTAATAATTTTAAATTATCATGGGAAATTTTAACAATTTTTTATTTTATTGTCTTTCCCATATATATATATATATATATATATATATATATATATATATATATATATATATATGTATATATATATCTTTTTAGTTTTATTATAATAGATAAAAATAATATAAATTATAAATTTTAAAATTTAAAATTTTCAGATAATTTTATAATTAGCTTATCTGATAAAATTATAATCTATTCAAAAATTTAAATATAATTATAAAAATTTAAGTAAAATAATTATTGAATTATAGTAGAAGATTTTATCTATTTTTTTTTAAAAAAATCTTATCTCACAAACCATTATGAATAAATAAAATTTAAACTTATTATTTTAATATAAAATTAAAAAATATATTATTTAAAATATATTATTTTTATATTTATTTAATATTTGAATGTGTATTCTAATAATTCTTATCCTAACATGTAAATTATTGTAATTATATATCCTAAATTTTGATATATTAAGCTAACTAAAAAATTAATTTAAATTATAAAATACATCAGACAATTTAAAATTTAAATAAAATTGTTAATAATTAAAAAATATTAAGATTTTTTTACCAATCATATTATTCCCTCTCTTATCTCTTAATGTCATTGATTACAGAATTATATTTTATTTTATATTTAATATATTATAAAATTTAATTTGAAAATATTATAAAAATTGCTTTATTTAAACCGAAAACCATATCTATAGCCTCCGAAATTTTTGGTTTCCAGTGACCAACAATTCTTTTACAGGCGCTAGCAAGGACTTGACCACAATGATCTTGGAAAATAACACCCAGACCCACCAAATCAGGACCAACCATTCCCGTGTCTACATTCAATTTAATAAAGGAAGGAGAAGGAGCATTCTAAAGTGCGACCAAGGATTGAGAAGAAGCCGAGCCATCAATAGAAACTGAGCAAAGAACTTGCTGGAAAGAATCGAACATCATTCGCTTGTGAGTGGCAACAGAATGACAGGACCAAACCATATTCGAAAACAGGAAGCGATTTCGAGCATCCCACAGGCAGTAATAGACGCAAGCAATATAAGCCAACTCGTCACCAGATCTGTCCGCCACAAGACCCATCCACCACTGCTGGAAATTATGTCCTGGGATGGAATAAACCCAATCCAAATTAATAGCAGTCCATACCTATCATGCCCGATCACAATCCCTAAAAAATTGAAGCACTGTTTCATCCATCATACAAGATAAACACTTTGGAGAGATATCATGGATGCGAACATGGAGCTTCTCTCGTGTATGGAGAACGCCTAATGCTACTCTCCAAATAAAATTAATCACCTTGGGAACCACAAGCTTCCATATTGAATGCCAGTAAAAGCTACCACTCGCAGAAGACTGAGTAGAGCGTGAAGCTACACCAGGATGGGATCCGGGTAGCTGTTACGTAGCTGTTAACATGGAAAAGGGATATGTGTTCTTCTTCTTCGTATGAGATATAAATTCTAAAGGAAAAAGAAAGAAAGGTTGCTGATAACATATTCTTTTTTTAAATACCGAATGGATCTAGGTTGAGAGCTCAATTGCTATAAAACTGTTAGGATAATATAGCATTTTGATAGATAAAGTTTAGAGAGTATGCAGTACTCTAAATCATTTATCACATTTCGCTGTCACAATCTCTTTTTATAATCTTTGGAGATCATAATTATATTTATTCCAAATAAAACGTAATTGATTGATCAATAAACACAATTAATATGATAATTCTATAATGGTCTTCCTTATCTCATGATTTTCTTAATCTTCGCTTAATATGCTTTTCTAGAAATGTTCCGCCAAATTAAATCATACACTATCCTTTGACAGAATCTAAGATAGAAAATATTAAATTAAATCTCGAGTAATTGATTGGAGCCATGAAAGTAAAATGCGAAGATTACTTATAACTTCCATAATATTAAATAGAGATTTAACTTGTATCACTCTAACCGGACACTTATTGCATACATGGTACGTATTATGTATTACAGTATTAACTCCTTTACTCATGGATCATATGTCTTTTATAATATTTATTATTATGCATATGATAGTCCAAATATCTAATATCTAACTTTGAGTTCACATATCTACTCAGAGTCACATTTAATAGAACTTACGCCTGGCATTTAAGACATATTAATTAACTTGATTACATATGATTAAATCATTTCTCATAGGTGAAATTAACATTATAAACCTTTGAGCTCTTTGTATTATCATCATTGATAATAATAAATTTATAATTGTCTCATCTTTATTAATCACCTGGATAATAAAGGTAATTGCCTATGTAAAAAGGTCAATATTTTATCTGTGTGACATACTATTTCATATCTCATATATATATATATATATGAATTCACAAAATACGTAGGGAAAACATCATTATTATTAATAATGTAATTTAAATGAATATATTAGGAAAAATACATAATACAAGTATATCAACATCTACGGAAATCTGACGACTTAAAGTGCTTATTGAAAATATCCTTGGCAATAGGCTTTGTAAAGAGATCAGCAGTCATATCATGCATAGATATATACTTTATGTTCACTTCTATTTTAGTAACCATGTATTTTATAAAATTATACTTCATATCAATATGCTTAGTTTTTCCATAGTACTTGGGATCCTTTGTATAGGCGATTGCAGCTTGACTATTGCAATTAATCGTAACATGTTTAAAATTATTATTAAATACTCCCAAATGTACAAGGAAATACTTTAACCATACAACTTCTTTACACATTTTGCTGAGAATGCCACAAGCTTAGCTTTCATAATGTATAATGCTATATAGGATTATTTCTTACTACACTATTATACATCTCTATTATTTAGTAAGAAAATATATCATGAGGTAAAATTTCTTTCATCCAGATTACCTTCCCTAATCAACATTAGTATAGCTTTTCATTAGTAAATCTTTTCCTTGATAACGTAAGGAGTAATCGATTGTGCTTTTTAGATACCTCACTATCCTTATAACTGCTTTCCAATGTTGATGTTTTGAGTCAAATTAATATCTATTGACTGGTCAAATATCATAGCAGATATCAGGTTTAGTACACATCACAGAGTATATTATAATACCGACTGTGTTAGCATAAGAAACTCTACTCATTTGTTCTTTTTCTTGTGGAGTCTTAGGATATATTTTTTTGGCTTAAAACTTCATTTTTTAAAATAGGAGTGCCTATGGGCTTACAATCTTACATATTAAATTTGTTCAAGATTTTTTTAATATATGGCTCTTATGAAAGAGAATAATTTCTTTGAACAATCTCTTGAAATCTTAACTCCAAGAATATATGTTGTTTCACCTATATCTTTCATCTCGAATTTAAATGATAATCACTCTTTTATTTTCATAACATATTTTTTGTCACTGCCAGCTATAAGTATATCATTAACATACAATAATAAGTTCACAAACTTATGTGAAACACATAAATTGACTGGGACTAGGATAGGGTTGAAGGGGTCTTCTTCAAGCTCTGGATTTTGCAAAAATTCTAGATTCAGGTTGATTTTTTGTCAATTTCGAAGAGCCATAACTCTCTCATTTTTTATCTAAATGAAACATATAATATGCCATTTTAAAGCGTGACATATCTACTTTATATTGATATAAATATTACAATCAACGCATAACTAGATAAAGATATAATTGCCTAAAGAAGGCATCGTTGACATGTTCACAAAGGTTTTAGAATTGCACCAAAATTTTCAGAAGTAATTTTAATTCATTCTAACACTACTAACATATTAAAAGCACATATAAACTATGAAAGAAATATGATGCCTTAGATACCAATGAAAAAAAATTATATTCATGGACTCTAATCCATGAATAAAGCATTTACCATGCATTAATCCAATAAATCCATCTCCATTTGTTTCACTAGTTTAGTCATTACTCACATACTAAAAAATACGAATTAAAATCATATAATCATAGTTTAAGTGTATGTTAGAATTGCAGAAGTTGATTACTCTAAGTAAATAGAGTTTGGCGTGTTGAAGAAGATGATGCAATAATGATTCCTCTACTTTTTCCTTCTTCTTCTTATATAACTCTTATGATATGAATGTAGGAAAAAAAAATATAAAAAGGAGCAACAACCTTTCTTTCTTTTTCCTTTATAATTTATATTTCATATAAAGAGAAGATCACATATATCTTTTCCACATTAACTGCTACTTAACGTCTCTTTTTCCTTCATTTTTATTAAACACCAACTGAATTCGGGTTGACCCAAATGAGTGATCTGGACTGAAATTATTTTAAGTATAGTCAAGTTAAGAGGGTGAAAAATTTTCTTTCAACTATAGTCTTGCTATCATATTAGGGTAGACATTGACCACCGAGAAACATGTCAAAAGTGTGCCTGTTGAAATCTTGAGGAAATTAGATGATTGATGCCATTGTAGATCGAATTGATATCCCAAGATAATTGAGTAACGCCACTTGTAAAGTCCGATACACTAGAAAAGAGTCTATCTCACATTCAATGGCTTAAATATCTTTCTCAAAGGCCAATTGGAGACTAGTCAATACTATCCAAGCTTCCCTTATAGCAACAGAAGAACACACAAATTCTTTTGACATATCCATCAACTACAAACCCATAGTTGTCTCTTTCATGTATATATTGAAGTTTAAGACAAGTTTTATTTATAAAATAATTTAAAATAAATTTTAACTGATTTAGAACATATTTAGGTATTTGATATATTAAACAGGTTCATCTTTTTATAGAGTAATTTTGGTGAATACCTTATATGCTATCGTAGCTAATTATCACAATCCAATTCTTGCCAAACATGACAATATATCTCAAGTTGGCCACAAAGCTATCATTCCATTGTCCAAATCTCAACTTGCTACTAAAGGCTTTAGCATAAAACCATGCACTACACCATCTATGTTTAGCTTTATTCAGTCCATAGAAGCAAGAGTCTTATTTATTATAGGGGCAAATTTTAGTACTTATCTAGGTTTTCAACATTTATACTTAATGTTTTTAAGTCAAGTTAGCCAAGAGAATCTCACAATATAGCAAGCCCATTATAAAGGTATCATAAATATTATATTTAAGTGAGTGTAGTAAGTAGATCAAGAATAATAAATAATGAGGCACACAAAATAATAGTGTGTTGATGTTTAATGAATAGGTACATATATTTATTAATGGACCATTTCTTTCATTCTTATAAAATAATCAATAAAGTGAGCCTATCAATCTTTACATTACTAGACTAAACCTTTGAGTGCGTTAAATTTATAATATTAACAATTATTATTTCTATGATATAATATTATTTAATGAAATCAAAATAATTGTTAAACTTGATATTAATGAGTCTTATTTTGTAATGTAATAACATTTCATGTGGTAGTTACGACTCAAATATTTTGGTAATCTGGCAGAATTCTGTTTGTTTATTGGGTATTTTGGAATAGAATAAGTTGATTGAGATTAGAGAAAATTTAAAATAAAAATCAAGTTATGGATTTAACTGGCATTTTAAAAAAGATAAATAGTGTTTCCAAAATAGAATAAAATTTGACTTTAATCAAAATTGATAAATTTGGCTTGTGAAAATTGATAGGATACATGTAGAAAAAAAATTATTATTTGATGCTAATTAAGTGTAAATTATAAAATATAAGAAAGTGTAAATATTGTGAAATGCAAGAATAATGGAAAGTTAATTTTTGAGTTTAATTAAAAAGATGAAATAAAAATTGTAGGTAAAAGTAGAATTTTAAAGAATTTAGAGTTGGACATTAATCTTGGTCATTAGATTGCACGGTACTTAAATTAATCCTAGTTTCCAATCCTTTTTAAAAGAGACAAGAAAGAGAGGAAAAACACTATTCATCTTCTTCTTTCTTTAATAGCCAAAACTTCCTCTCCAACCCATTTTTGCTTCTTCTTCCATCTATCAAATCTACCTAGTTTTCCACTTCAAATCAATTTATCCCTTTACCCAAATACTCTTGCAAGCTAAAGGAAAAATAGAATTAAAAAATAAGCTTTTCACCGATAAAAATTTATTTGACTCAAGGATCGAATTTGGAGTATAAAAAGAATATTAACAGTAGCTAAGATAGGCGAGAATATCAGATCAATGAGGCTCTTCTATTTTGTTTCTTTTTCTTTCCGCTTTTAGTAAGGATGCTTTTTCGATTTCATCCTTCCCTCAATTTTTCTGAATATGATCTTTTGAGTTTTTACTCTTATTCTTATTCTTTTTTTTCTTTCCTTTTTTAGCAATTTTAGTTTCTTTTTTTTTTATATATTTTTTTTATGCATTTCTCATTTTCTTTTTTTAATTATAGAGTATATTAATTAAAATTTTTAATTTATAGAGTCTATATTAACAGATAGAGTATATTAATTTTATAACAGATAGAGTCTATATTAACTATTTTAAATTATAGAGTCTATAGACTCTATAATTTTATAACAGATATTTTAAATAGTTAATATAGACTCTATCTGTTATAAACAAGATGGAAGAAGAACACTAACCTTTAAAGTTATAAAATTTTTGTGCAAGATCCCTTTAAATTCCTTTCCCTTTCCCTTTAGGGCTTCCAACTCCCAAGTTGGTTTGCTCTTCAAATCAACAAGAATAAAATTCAAATGTTAAATAAGTTTCACCATAAAGAAGTTCTATAGGAGGCTATAGAAGATTTATGGTATTGAGAATTCTATGTGTTATTTGTATTTCTGTACAGAATATATTTATATAGTATATACAGTGGTTGAGTTAGATACAGATTGTATGAATAACAAATATTATCTCAACCAACTATAAACCTTATCATAACTTTAAATCTTATCACAACTCTAACCTTATCATGACTCTAAACCTTATCACAACTCTAAGCCTTATCACGCCCCCTCAATTCGTGCGTTGTAGGGACAGAACGAATTGTTAAATGTTGCATTAGAGTTTGATGCCGCATTTTGGATAATGGTTTAGTCAAAATGTCAGCTAATTGATCTTTAGAGCAAATAAACTGTACTTTGACTTCATTCTTTTACACCTTATCACGAACGAAATGAAAATCGACTACCAAGTGCTTCATCCGAGCATGGAAAATAGGATTGATAGAAAGATATGTTGCGCCAATATTATCACACCACAAGTTGGTAGTTTTGGTGGAATGGAAAGTAATGTCACGCAACATTGACTGAATCCAAGTTAATTCAGTGACAGCAAGACCAATAGCTCGATATTCAGCCTCTGTTGATGAACGAGCAACTGTTTGTTGTTTCTTGGAATTCCAAGATATGAGATTTGTGCCCATGAAAATAGCATAACCTGTGGTAGACTTGCGATCATCAATGTCACTCGCCCAATCAACATCAGTATATATATTCAAATCTGTGTTTGCCAATTTGGAGATGTAAAGACCATGACCAACAGTGTGCTTGAGATACCTCAATATACGCTTAACCGAACACCAATTATCCTCAGTAGGTGCATGAAGAAACTGAGAAACTTTGTGAACTGAATAACAGACCTCGGGTCGGGTTAAACTCAAGTATTGCAATCCACCTACTATACTCCGATATAACGTGGGATCACTCATTGGACGGCTTTGTATAGCAGACATCTTATCTTTTGGAGTTGCTGGTGTGGAGATTCCCTTGCAGTCTCCCATCTGTGCTTTGTGAAGCAAGTCAAGTATATACTTTTGTTGAGTTAACAAAAGTCCATCAGCGATCCAAGTTGTCTCCATACCAAGGAAATACTCCAATGTGCCCAAATCTTTCAACATGAACTCAGATTTGGGAGAGGAAATAATATGATTCAAAGTATGACTGCATGTACCGGTCATGATAATATCATCCACATACACAAGGATAAATAACTTGATATTGTTCTTGACATAGCAAAACAGAGAGGAATCGGCAGGAGAGACTCAAAACCCTTGATTGATTAAGGCTGAGAACAGAAGTTTATACCACTGACGTGGAGCTTGACGAAGACCGTATAGTGAACGGCGTAGATGACAAACATGATCTGGTTTAGATGTATCAGTGAAACCTGGAGGCTGCTCCATGTAAACTTCATCATCCAAATCTCCATGCAGAAAAGCATTAGAAACATCTAATTGCTTCACTAACCAACCATTTGAGACGGCTAAGGACAAAATTATTCAAATAGTAGTTGGTTTGACAAACAGTGAAAAGGTTTCAAAGTAATCAATGCCGGGACGTTGATGATATCCTTTAGCAACAAGGCGAGCCTTATATCTATCAATACTGCCATCAGATTTCTGTTTAACTCTGAACACCCATTTACAACCAACTATATTCTGTACCTTGTCCCGAGGGACGAATTCCCAAGTTCCGGCTTGAATTAAAGCATTAAGCTCTTGAATCATGGCATCACGTCAATTTGGATCTTTGACAGCTTGAGTATAGCAACTAGGTATTGAGAAAGAAGCAGTCACATTATTTAACTTTGGAGACCATGGAGTTTGCGGTTTGAGCTTGCCCGTTTGCTGTCTAGTCACCATGGAATGTGTCTTAACTTGCAAAGGAACATGACAAAAATTGTTCAGCTCGATTTGGTTAGTATTTAGTGATACGGTGCACTCAGGTGATGGTCTTGGTATGTGGGCCTGACTTGTGTCAGTTGTGGTGTCGTTTTGGATAAGGATTGGAGTAATGGAAGCAGTGTCATTTTGATGTTTAGGAGAGGTTTGTAAGTTGCGTTTTGGAACTGCTCCTAGGATACCAGGTTGTGTATTTAACAAAGGTGGAATGGGTGGTAATAGAATGGACGTAGGACTCACTTCAGCCACTGAAGTAGTGCCATTATCATCCAACTTCTTAAAAGGAAACTCCTGCTCAAAAAATAAGACATGGCGTGAGATAAAAAGACGACCAGAAGAAATTTCAAGACAAGTATACCCTTTATGAAGTTTACTATAGCCAAGAAAAATACAACGAGAAGACTTAGGAGCAAGTTTGTGAGATGAATAAGGTTTTAACCAAGGATAACACAATGAACCAAACACACGCAATTCATCATAAGTAGGTTTCTCATGAAATAAAATTTCATAGGGAGTGCGTTTGTTATTGGATGAAGAGGGCAATCTATTTATTGTGTAGGTAGCAGTATTGAAGGCATAGGTCCAGTAATTGCAAGGAACTGAAGTATGATGTAATAGAGATCGGCCTAACTCAACAATATGCCTATGCTTTCGTTCTGCACATCCATTTTGTTCAGGAGTGTGAGGACAAGAAACCCTTTGTGAAATCCCCTGTTGTTTCAAGTAATTGGACAAAGACCGAAATTCTCCCCCCCAATCTGATTGAAAGTTTTTGATAGGCAGTCCAAAATATTTTTCCACTAAACACCAAAATTGAACAAAGACAGATAAGACATCAGATTTTTTTTTAAGAAAATATAACCAGCAATACTTATTAAAATGATCATAGAAAATCACATAATAACGAAAATGATCAACAGAAACAACAGGGGCAGGGCCCCAAACGTCAGAACAAATAAGTTCAAGAGGCTGTTTAGCACGATAAAGAGAATCAACAAACGGTAATTTATGTGACTTACTCACATTGCAAGTATGACAATGATGAAATTTATTACTAGAAACAAAAGAAATATTATTAGATCTAAGAACATCATGAACAACTCGAAAATTTGCATGTCCTAGCCGCTCATGCCATAATGAAACTGTTGCTGGGAAAGCTTTGGGAGAGAATGACCGAACTTGCTGCAAAGGAAAGAGATAAAGGCCATTGTCACTCGAGCCTTGGTATAATACCTGCTTCGTGGGGATATCCTTCACAAAATATTTGTCAGGGAAAAATTCAATTGAAGTGTTATTTTGTGAGGTAAAAGCAGAAACTGACATTAAATTGTTAGTGATAGCAGGTGAATAAAGAACATCATTCAAACGAAAATTATGATCATTAATAGAAGCAATTGAAAAACCACGAGATAAGACAGAAAGTGTTTTACCATTGGCAATTGTGAGAGCGGTTGTAATACCCAGCTAGACTCCGGTATCGGAATTCCTACCGTCCGGTGGAATCTCAGATGTTGGAAGCCTCTAGTAGGGTAAAACCATGTTTTTATGAAATGTTTTAATGTGTTTTATGTTTTAAGCATGAAAGAAAATGAGTTTTTGCATGAAAATAGCATTGGAGGAAAATTCAGGTTCGGCCGCCGAACCTCAAGTACGGCCGCCGAACATGCATGCGTTGCGGGTGTGCTTTAGGCCCCCGAAAGCATAAGTGAGGGAAGTCCAGGTTCGGCCGCCGAACCCCAAGTTCGGCCACCGAACATGGCATGCATGCGGAGGCACATTCGGCCCCCGAACGTGGTCTGGCCAGCCACTATAAAAGGGTCCCTTAGCCGAAAATGGGCGAGCTTTTTCCCCATTTTCGGCCAAGGTGAGCTCTTCGCCGTCCCTCACCCATCTTTGATGTTTTTCCTCTAAATCTTTCAAGATTTTCATTTGTTTTAACTTTGTTTTGAAGATTAAAGCTTTTGAGCAAAGTTTTGGAGCTTGGAGGTTCAAGAACCCAATCTCTCCCAACTTCGAGTTTAGGTCGTCTCCCTCTCGATCTTCAAGAGGTAAGAGCCGATCTTAAGCTCATTGCATGTTTTAAGTAAGTTTTAAGTAGATCTATGGGATAGAATGCATGTTTAGGTTATGGTTATGTTTTTGGAGTTTATGGGTATAAATGTATGTTCATGAACAATGTGAGTTTCTTGATGTGTTGTAGATGGGGTTTATGTTGGTTTGAGGCCCCTAGGAACATGTATGCTTGTGTTTGTGTGTTGTAGAATAGGTTTGATGCATGTTTGATAAGTTTGGAGGCGAAATGGGCAAAGGGAGCCAAGTTTCTGCCCTTTGGCAGAAACCAGGTTCGGCAGCCGAAGGATTTTCGGCCGCCGAACATGGCTGGGGAGGCAGCCTTTCGGCTGCCGAAGCTTGCCCCCGAAAGGGAGACTTTCGTCTCTGTCTGGCAGTTTCGGCCGCCGAAAGTGCCGCCGAACATGCATGAGTTTCATCTCTGTCTGGGAGTTTCGGCCGCCGAAGGTGCCGCTGAACCTGCCTGACTTTCGGCTCTGGAAGGACTTTCGGCCGCCGAACCTGCCGCCGAAAGTGCCCTGTCCAGGCCTGCTTTGCATGATTTTGTATGGTTGTTTCATGATGTTTTAGGGGGTTTTTGGGGAGTAGTTTATAGTTATGTTCAGGTGTGTTTGGTCCCTCATTTGAGTCCACTTGTGTAGGTTCGGACCCGAGGAACCGAGGACCCCAGCAGTGAGTTCAGCTGCTTCGGTGTTGTCAGAGTCAGCCAGAGGTGAGTGGAACTAAACTTAATCTTTTAAATTAAATGTTTTATCATGTTTCATGCATCATGATTATGCAATAGGATGATTGCATTAGTTTCACGAATATGCAGCATTGCATCGATTGTTGTTGATGTGGGTGAATGTTGGATGACCCAATTAGTCCATGACAGGAAGACCAGGACCCCTTTCTACGGCCTGGCACAGAGTAAGGAAAGACCAGGACCCCATTCTACGGCCTGGCACGGTAATGGGACTCGAAGACCAGGAGCCCAGAGGAGGCCCTGGGATAATGGTAAGTAATGTATGTATGACAGGAAGACCAGGACCCCATGCTACGGCCTGGCACAGAGTTAGCTTGGACTAATTGGTGACAAGTTCACCCAACCCTTATGTGAATTGTCTGTGTTATGATGCATCTCATTGGAGCATAGTGTTAATATGTTTTATAGTTCAACTCACTGGGCTTTTAGCTCACCCCTCTCCCTTTTACCCCCAGGCTTGCAGGTACAGGATAGAAGAGGAGGTCGGTTAGAGTAAAGCTTGTTGTGTAATAGATAGAATGTGGACATGACAAATCATAGTACGATGTAATGTAAAAGTACAGTATAGTTATGTAATGATGTTTATGGATGTTAGAGGTGTGCTTAACCATAGATGGTTGTTATCCCTTTTATTACATGATCTTAGAGAATTTTATGATGTTTATGTAAACCAACTCAACATATGTTATGTCACCCATTTGGGGGCACTGATGAGATCCCACAGAGGGATCAATGTTTATGATTTATGTTATATACAGTGCATGCACAGGTTGAGCATGGTTGATGTATATGGAAAGAAAAGTTTTAATTTTTATGTATGTTGTTGATCATGTATGGGATTATACAGGTTTATAGGTTAGATGTCAGGCTTGCTACGGGTCCCGGCGGCCTTTAGGGGTGAGCAGTATTCGGTTTAAACCGAAAAAACCGACCGAACCGAATTGATTTGAAAATTTGGTTCGGTTTTTTATATATTTCAGTTCGGTTCGGTTTTCAATTTCAAAAATTTCGGTTATTTCGGTTCGGTTCGGTTTTGATCAGAAAAAAACCGAAAAAATTGAACCGAACCGATTAGTAATAATAATATGTTTTTTCAATAATATATAGAAATTAAATCATATTAAAATTAAAATATTTTAATTAAATTTTAAAATATTAAAAATAAAGTGTAAAAAATAAAAAAAATTATTAAAAATCGAAAACGATCAAACCGAACCGAACCGAACCGAATCAGACCGGTTCGGTTCGATTCAGTTTCTGACCAAAATCGGTTCGGTTCGATTTTCATAAACACTCAAATTTCGGTTTTCGGTTTATTCGGTTCGGTTCGGTTTTGAACCGAACCGACCGAATGCTCACCCCTAGCGGCCTTAAGCCGATCTGGATCCTAGCGCCGGTAGCGGTCCGATTTTTGGGTCGTTACAGAATGGTATCAGAGCCCTAGGTTCATATGGTCAGACCTAGAGTGTCGGGCTCATAGATGTTATAGAAGGTCAAGCACAATAGGAAAGATCATGTCCACTAGGATAGGATGTGGAGTCCTGTCTTGAATAATGATGTGAAATGCCATGATGATATGCATGTGCATTAATGATATGCTATGATATGTGATGTATGTGATGCGGGTTCATGTGTGCCCACATGAACCATATGATGCTAATGTTTTTGTGATGTGTGCTGTTTTTCAGAAAAACAGGATGAGGGGAACTCGTCGATCAGCAAGATTGACTGGAGTGCCACCTGAGGATGAGGGCACGAGCGCCCGTCCTCCAGCATTGCCTAGGGCAATGTCTAGTAGGTCTAGCAGAGACAGAGCAGTAAGAGACCCTAGAAGGTCTTTGGATCTGGGTAGGAGCAGATCAGTTAGAGGAACAGTTCAGGGAGAAGCGTCAGAGGACATGGGGGATGATATGGATGTAGAGCAGAGGAGGGATGGTAGTCTGGGAGTTAACATGACAGAAGAAGGAATGGGAGAGTCCCAAGGAGGCACTCAGGCCTCGGGATTTGTTCAGCCACCCCACTACCCACACTTCTCACAACATCCCGGGTATTCGATGGGAGGTACATCGGATTACCCTAGCTTCACCCCTTATCCCTCACAGATGCCATACCCACCATACTACCCACCATATTCACAATACCCAATGTATCCACCCCCACCATACTATCCAAATCCAGCAGACCCTACCTCAGAAAATGTTGCACCACCTCCACCACCTACAGAACTAGCAGCCCCAGTTGCTCAGCCATCTAGACCTAGCTCAGCCAGTGGGAGCAAGGTTAAGATGACTGACTACATGAAATTGGGTGCTCCCCAGTATGAAAAAGGGGATGACCCATTTGTATATCTTGAAAGGGTTAAAGTGATCACAGAGGAGATTGGGGCTGATGACAGTAGAGCCATTCAGATGGCTGGGTTCACGCTTAAGTGCAAGAAGGCACGAGAGTGGTTCAAGAATTATGTGAACCCGAGAGTGGACAGCATGTCCTGGGAAGAGTTTGCAAACGAGTTTGCAGGTTGGGCTTTTCTCGATAGTTCAAGGGAGTTGAAGATGATAGAGTTTGAACAGTTGAGGCAGACAGAGGATATGAGTGTAGAGGAGTACACCGACAGATTCTTGGAGCTGTTGCCTTTTGCTGGGCAGAGTCTGGATACAGATTCGAAGAAGTCAAGGAGGTATGTCATGAAACTTCATTCCAGGTATTCCTCCTTGATTCAGTCCGTGGACAGGGAGAGCTTCCATGCCATAGTAGATATGGCTAGGAAAATGGAGGCCAGTGCCATCATTCAGGGGACAGTTAAGCAGACAGTGGCACAACCTTCTGGTTCTAAAACTCCGGGTGAGGGAATATTAGATCCTTCTACCCTGAGTGCAGCAGCTTCAGGCAGTAAGAGATGGGGTAAGCCCAAGGGTAAGAAGAATAAGTTATGGAATAAAGTCAAGTCCAGTCTGGGATTTGGGAGTGGCTCAAGCTCTAGTGCGGATAATGCAGTTTGTGCGAAGTGTGGTATGCCACACAGGGGAGTATGTCGGTTTGGGACGAATGCCTGTTTCAGATGTGGTCAGGAGGGGCATATGGCTCGAGAATGTCCAAGAGCAGTCCCGATGGCTCAGTCCCAGCAGACAGCCTCAGGCAGTGTAGCGCAGCTAGCAGCTCCAGCCATGACTCAGGCCAGTGGCAGAGGCAGAGGGAGAGGGGCAGCCTCTTCTTTAGCGGGTTTCAGAGGTGAAGGTCCATCAGCTCCAGCACGGATCTTCACAATGACACAGCAGGAGGCAGATGCATCTAACACCGTAGTGGCAGGTAACTTAATCATTGGTTGTTCAGATGTGTATGCCTTGATGGACCCTGGTGCATCTCATTCTTTTATTGCTCCGAGAGCCGTGGGGAGGTTAGGTTTGATGACTTCTGGGTTAGAGTGTCCTCTCTGGGTCAGTGGACCCAAGTGTGATCCATCAGTGGCAGAGTCAGTCTGCAAGTGTAGTCCTGTGTTTGTTGAGGGAAGATGCTTGTCCGCCGACCTAGTGGTTCTAGATTTGACAGATTTTGACGTCATTCTAGGGATGAACTGGTTATCTACCCATGGTGCTACCTTGGACTGCAGGGACAAGGTAGTCAGGTTCAGAGGTCAGGATGGGTCTGAGGTTGTCTTCAGAGGAGACAGGAGGGGTACACCTAGAGGTCTGATATCAGCTCTTCAGGCTCGTAGGTTGCTCAGGAGGGGATGTCAGGGGTATTTGGCTCATGTGAGAGAGCTTAGCAGTTAGGTCAGAGAGCCCGCCTCAGTGCCAGTGGTTAGAGAGTTCTTAGATGTGTTCCCAGACGAGCTGCCAGGTTTACCACCTGCTAGGGAGATAGAGTTCGAGATAGAACTAATGCCTGGAACTCGACCGATCTCTATCCCTCCCTACAGTATGGCGCCAGCAGAATTGAAAGAGTTGAAGGAGCAGTTGCAGGAGCTGGTAGACAAGGGCTTCATCCGACCGAGTACCTCACCCTGGGGTGCTCCAGTTTTGTTCGTGAGAAAGAAGGATGGATCCCTTAGACTTTATATCGACTACAGGCAGTTGAACAAAGTCACTACCAAGAACAAGTACCCTTTGCCAAGGATCGACGATCTATTCGACCAGCTAGCAGGAGCGGGCTGTTTCTCCAAAATAGATCTGAGATCTGGGTACCACCAGCTGAGGATCAGAGATGAGGATGTGCCAAAGACGGCTTTCAGGACCAGATATGGGCATTTTGAGTTCCTTGTAATGCCGTTCGGGCTAACCAACGCCCCTGCAGCATTCATGGATCTCATGAATAGAGTGTTTAGCCAGTACCTGGATCACTTCATTATTGTCTTCATAGATGATATCCTAGTGTATTCTAGGAATGCAGAGGAGCATGCCCATCATCTGAGGTTGGTTCTACAGACCTTGAGGGAACATGGCTTGTATGCCAAGTTCTCTAAGTGTGAGTTCTGGCTGAGGAGCATTTCGTTCTTGGGGCATGTAGTGTCAGAGAATGGGATAGAGGTGGACCCCAAGAAGACAGAAACTGTGGCTAACTGGCCTAGACCCACTTCAGTGACGGAGATCAGGAGTTTCTTGGGTTTGGCAGGTTACTACAGGAGGTTCGTTCAGGACTTCTCGAAAATAGCAGCTCCTCTGACCAGACTAACCAGGAAGAATCAGAAATTTCTGTGGACCGACCAGTGCGAAGAGAGTTTTGAAGAGCTTAAGAAGAGGTTGACTTCAGCGCCAGTTTTAGCTCTGCCATCTAGTGATGAGGACTTTACAGTCTTTTGTGATGCGTCCCGTGTGGGACTGGGTTGTGTACTGATGCAAAATGAGAGGGTGATTGCTTATGCTTCGAGGCAGCTAAAGAAGCATGAGTTGAATTACCCCACACATGACCTTGAGATGGCAGCAGTAATCTTTGCACTCAAGATGTGGAGGCACTACCTCTATGGGGTAAAATGTGAGATCTTTACAGATCATAAGAGCCTGCAGTACATCCTGAGTCAAAGAGATTTGAACTTGAGACAGAGGAGATGGGTGGAGCTGCTGAGTGACTATGATTGCAAGATTCAGTATCATCCGGGTAAGGCGAATGTCGTGGCAGACGCCTTAAGCCGGAAGTCACTAGGCAGTCTATCCCACATCACGGCAGAGAGGAGACCAGTGGTGAAGGAGTTTTACAAGCTCATTGATGAAGGTCTACAGTTGGAGTTGTCTGGTACAGGTGCATTGGTTGCTCAGATGAAAGTGACACCCGTGTTTCTGGAGCAGGTGGCTCAGAAACAGCATGAGGACCTAGAGTTAGTGAAGATTGCCAGGACTGTTCAGTCAGGCAAGGACAGTGAGTTCAGATTCGATAATAAGGGGATCCTCCGCTATGGGAGTCATTTGTGTGTACCAGATGACATAGGGCTAAAAGGAGACATTATGAGAGAGGCTCATAATGCAAGATACAGCATTCACCCCGGGGCCACCAAGATGTATCAGGATCTGAAAAAGGTTTATTGGTGGCCAGCTATGAAGAGAGAAATGGCACAGTTTGTGTCAGCCTGCGAAGTGTGTCAGAGGGTGAAGCTGGAACATCAGAAGCCGGCTGGAATGCTTAACCCGCTACCTATTCCAGAGTGGAAATGGGAGAATATAGCTATGGACTTCGTAGTGGGGTTACCGGCGACGTCCAATAGATTGGACTCCATATGGGTGATTGTGGACAGACTCACCAAATCTGCTCACTTCATCCCTGTCAGGAGTGGCTATTCTGTGGACAAATTGGCGCAGGTGTATGGTTAAGAGATAGTCAGACTGCATGGGGTTCCTGTTTCTATAGTGTCAGATAGAGGACCCCAGTTCACCTCTAGGTTTTGGCGGAGTCTGCAGGATGCCATGGGTACCAGGTTGGATTTTAGCACTGCCTTCCATCCACAGACAGACGGACAGTCAGAGAGGACCATCCAGACCATAGAAGATATGCTAAGAATGTGTGTGCTGGACTTTGGCGGTTCTTGGAGGCAGCATCTACCTTTGGTGGAGTTTGCCTACAATAACAGCCATCATGCTAGCATCGGGATGGCTCCATATGAAGCTTTATATGGGAGGAAGTGCAGGTCACCTGTTTGCTGGGAGGAAGTTGGAGAAAAGGCTTTGGCAGGGCCTGAGCTAGTAGAGATCACCAGCAGGGTGGTACCCTTAATCAGAGAAAGAATCAAGACTGCTGCAAGCAGACAGAAGAGTTATGCAGACATCCGCAGAAGGCAAGTAGAGTTCCAGGAGGGGGATCTGGTGTTGCTCAAGGTGTCTCCAATGAAAGGAGTGGTTCGGTTCGGAAAGAAGGGTAAGCTGGCTCCGCGGTACATCGGACCCTTTGAAGTCCTGCAAAGGATTGGGAATGTATCGTACAAGCTGGATTTACCTGCTTCAATGGAGAGAATCCATCCGGTTTTCCATGTTTCTATGTTGAGAAAGTTCGTGTCAGATCCGGGCAAGGTTCTTAGTGAGCCTGATGTGGAGATCCAAGAGGATCTCACCTATGTTGAGCAGCCGGTACGGATTCTGAACACTCAAATCAGGAAGCTGAGAAACAAGGAAATCCCGATGGTGAAAGTCCTTTGGAACCACCACAATATGGAAGAATGCACCTGGGAGACACGGGAGTCCATGCTCCAGCAGTACCCTTATCTTTTCTAAGGTTGGTTTCTTATATGTTTCATGTGTTTTATGTGTATAATATGTTGTATGCCTTGCATGTTCTAGTTGAGGAACATTCGGGGATGAATGTTCTTAAGGGGGGGAGAATGTAATACCCGGCTAGACTCCGGTATCGGAATTCCTACCGTCCGGTGGAATCTCGAATGTCGGAAGCCTCTAGTAGGGTAAAACCATGTTTTTATGAGATGTTATAATGTGTTTTATGTTTTAAGCATGAAAGAAAATGAGTTTTTGCATGAAAATAGCATTGGAGGAAAATTCAGGTTCGGCCGCCGAACATGCATGCGTTGCGGGTGTGCTTTAGGCCCCCGAAAGCATAAGTGAGGGAAGTCCAAGTTCGGCCGCCGAACCCCAAGTTCGGCCGCTGAACATGGCATGCATGCGGAGGCACATTCGGCCCCCGAACATGGTCTGGCCAGCCACTATAAAAGGGTCCCTTAGCCGAAAACGGGCGAGCTTTTTCCCCATTTTCGGCCAAGGTGAGCTCTTCGCCGTCCCTCACCCATCTTTGATGTTTTTCCTCTAAATCTTTCAAGATTTCCATTTGTTTTAACTTTGTTTTGAAGATTAAAGCTTTTGAGCAAAGTTTTGGAGCTTGGAGGTTCAAGAACCCAATCTCTCCCAACTTCGAGTTTAGGTCGTCTCCCTCTCGATCTTCAAGAGGTAAGAACCGATCTTAAGCTCATTGCATGTTTTAAGTAAGTTTTAAGTAGATCTATGGGATAGAATGCATGTTTAGGTTATGGATATGTTTTTGGAGTTTATGGGTATAAATGTATGTTCATGAACAATGTGAGTTTCTTGATGTGTTGTAGATGGGGTTTATGTTGGTTTGAGGCCCCTAGGAACATGTATGCTTGTGTTTGTGTGTTGTAGAATAGGTTTGATGCATGTTTGATAAGTTTGGAGGCGAAATGGGCAAAGGGAGCCAAGTTTCTGCCCTTTGGCAGAAACCAGGTTCGGCAGCCGAAGGATTTTCGGCCGCCGAACATGGCTGGGGAGGCAGCCTTTCGGCTGCCGAAGCTTGCCCCCGAAAGGGAGACTTTCGTCTCTGTCTGGCAGTTTCGGCCGCCGAAAGTGCCGCCGAACATGCATGAGTTTCGTCTCTATCTGGGAGTTTCGACCGCCGAAGGTGCCGCCAAACCTGCCTGACTTTCGGCTCTGGATGGGACTTTCGGCCGCCGAACCTGCAGCCGAAAGTGCCCTGTCCAGGCCTCCTTTGCATGATTTTGTATGGTTGTTTCATGATGTTTTAGGGGGTTTTTGGGGAGTAGTTTATAGTTATGTTCAGGTGTGTTTGGTCCCTCATTTGAGTCCACCTGTGTAGGTTCGGACCTGAGGAACCGAGGACCCCAGCAGTGAGTTCAGCTGCTTCGGTGTTTTCAGAGTCAGCCAGAGGTGAGTGGAACTAAACTTAATCTTTTAAATTAAATGTTTTATCATGTTTCATGCATCATGATTATGCAATAGGATGATTGCATTAGTTTCACGAATATGCCGCATTGCATCGATTGTTGTTGATGTGGGTGAATGTTGGATGACCCAATTAGTCCATGACAGGAAGACCAGGACCCCATTCTACGGCCTGACACAGAGTAAGGAAAGACCAGGACCCCATTCTACGGCCTGGCACGGTAATGGGACTCGAAGACCAGGAGCCCAGAGGAGGCCCTGGGATAATGGTAAGTAATGTATGTATGACAGGAAGACCAGGACCCCATGCTACGGCCTGGCACAGAGTTAGCTTGGACTAATTGGTGACAAGTTCACCCAACCCTTATGTGAATTGTCTGTGTTATGATGCATCTCATTGGAGCATAGTGTTAATATGTTTTATAGTTCAACTCACTGGGCTTTTAGCTCACCCCTCTCCCTTTTACCCCCAGGCTTGCAGGTACAGGATAGAAGAGGAGGTCGGTTAGAGTAAAGCTTGTTGTGTAATAGATAGAATGTGGACATGACAAATCGTAGTACAATGTAATGTAAAAGTACATTATAGTTATGTAATGATGTTTATGGATGTTAGAGGTGTGCTTGACCATAGATGGTTGTTATCCCTTTTATTACATGATCTTAGAGAATTTTATGATGTTTATGTAAACCAACTCAACATATGTTATGTCACCCATTTGGGGGCACTGATGAGATCCCACAGAGGGATCAATGTTTATGATTTATGTTATATACAGTGCATGCACGGGTTGAGTATGGTTGATGTATATGGAAAGAAAAGTTTTAATTTTTATGTATGTTGTTGATCATGTATGGGATTATACAGGTTTACAGGTTAGATGTCAGGCTTGCTACGGTCCCGGCGGCCTTAAGCCGATCTGGATCCTAGTGCCGGTAGCGGTCCGATTTTTGGGTCGTTACAGAATGGTATCAGAGCCCTAGGTTCATATGGTCGGACCTAGAGTGTCGGGCTCATAGATGTTATAGAAGGTCAAGCACAATAGGAAAGATCATGTCCACTAGGATAGGATGTGGAGTCCTGTCTTGAATAATGATGTGAAATGCCATGATGATATGCATGTGCATTAATGATATGCTATGATATGTGATGTATGTGATGCGTGTTCATGTGTGCCCACATGAACCATATGATGCTAATGTTTTTGTAATGTGTGCTGTTTTTCAGAAAAACAGGATGAGGGGAACTCGTCGATCAGCAAGATTGACTGGAGTGCCACCTGAGGATGAGGGCACGAGCGCCCGTCCTCCAGCATTGCCTAGGGCAATGTCTAGTAGGTCTAGCAGAGACAGAGCAATAAGAGACCCTAGAAGGTCTTTGGATCTGGGTAGGAGCAGATCAGTTAGAGGAACAGTTCAGGGAGAAGCGTCAGAGGACATGGGGGATGATATGGATGTAGAGCAGAGGAGGGATGGCAATATGGGAGTTAACATGACAGAAGAAGGAATGGGAGAGTCCCAAGGAGGCACTCAGGCCTCGGGATTTGTTCAGCCACCCCACTACCCACACTTCTCACAACATCCCGGGTATTCGATGGGAGGTATATCGGATTACCTTAGCTTCACCCCTTATCCCACACAGATGCCATACCTACCATACTACCCACCATATGCACAATACCCAATGTATCCACCCCCACCATACTATCCAAATCCAGCAGACCCTACCTCAGAAAATGTTGCACCACCTCCACCACCTACAGAACCAGCAGCCCCAGTTGCTCAGCCATCTAGACCTAGCTCAGTCCGATTTTCGGATCGTTACAGCGGTGGCATGATTGATAGGAATAGGATGAGCTATAGTTTTCTGATTAGCTGCTAGATGATAATTTGCACCGGAGTCCACAGTCCAAGCTTGAAGAGGTTCAGTTTGAGTTTTGGCTACATTGGCTTGATGATTGGTGCGAGGTGAGGGACATTGTCTTGAAACATATCCTGTTCCATTGCAATTAAAACATGTTAAAGTAGAAGTGCCACGACCAGAAGCATAACTAGACTGCTCAGAAGTGCGTCCTTGGTATGATGAGTGTCCACCACGCCCATGGTAACCACGCCCACGCCCTCTACTGCCTCGCCCATAATTTGCATAGTGAGCAGTAGCAGGAACGACAGAATTAAGAGTGAGAGAATGAAACTTCAATTGGGATTCTTCACTGAGTAGTAATGCATACAACTCATCAAAAGTAATTTGAGTATTTCGTGCTTCTATAGCATGCGTAAAAGGACGATAATCAGAACACAATCCTTCCAAAACATCGCACATAAGATTTTCCTCGGTAATAGATCCTTCTAATGCACAAAGCTGATCATAATACGATTTCACTTTACGCATGTAATTGTCAATCGAATCATTACCTTGCTGTAGATGCTTGAGTTGTTTACGCAGCTGCTGAATCCGCGTTTTAGCACCGGTGGAATAGATTACAGTGAGCTTGTCCCAGGCATCCTTGGCAGTGGTGCAACGAGTGATCTGATGAAGAATAGATTCAGAAACGGAACAATTGATCCAGCTACGAACGATCTGATTGTGACAGAACCAATCCATAAATGCGGGATTTGGTTTGCTAGTGGATAAAAACCGATCGGGTGCAATAACATTACCATCGACATGAGAAGCCAATCTGTATCCATTAAGAAGAGGCATGATTTGTGCATGCCATAGCAAATAATTAGCCAAAGTGAGTTTAATGGTGAGAAATTGAGTGACTTTTGGAATCTGAATATTGGGAATAGATGATGTGGAGCCGATAGTGGTTGAAACAAGAGATTGCTCAGTGTTAGCCATTGCTGGTACGAACAGAGGAAAGAACAAGATGAGAAAAACGTAAAAGAAAAGAGAAGAATTTGTTATAAAGCCTTTATGGCTCTGATACCATATAGAAGATTTATGGTATTGAGAATTCTATGTGTTATTTGTATTTCTGTACAGAATACATTTATATAGTATATACCAGTGGTTGAGTTAGATACAGATTGTATGAATAACAAATATTATCTCAATCAACTATAAACCTTATCATAACTCTAAATCTTATTACAACTCTAACCTTATCATGACTCTAAACCTTATCACAACTCTAAGCCTTATCAGAGGAAAATATAATCTTTCCCAAACAAATTTTTCCTTACCCAAGCCTTCTCTCTCCAAGGGTCACTATTCATCCTAACTCCCTCTCTTGATTTCCTCTTGATTTTTTCTCTTTAATTTCTAGCTTCAAAAGATTTTTAGGGGGGAGACAAGAATTGACTTCAAGTGAAAAACCCAAGGAAATATGATGGTAAATGAAGAAGAAAACTTTTAGTTCATGAAGATGGGGTTTTGGCAAGGCTAGTTGAAGAAGACGAGGGAATAGTTATTTTTCTCTTTTTGTCTATTTTTAAAGAAAATGGAGGATTATGATTCAATGGGCTCTATATAATCCAATGACTTTGATTAATTCTCACTTAAAATCTTAAAAATTCTCCATTTAATCTAACTTTTCCTTTTCCTTTTAAATTCTACTATATTTATACTTTCCCATATTTCATATTTTACACATATTTACTATTAATTAATATTTTATATATCCCTTATTAATTTTAACTAAGTCAAATTTATCAATTTTGACCTAAGCCAAATTATATTCCTTTTTTGGAATCATTATTTATCTTTTTTAAAAAATACCAATTAAGTCCATATCCTGATTTTATTTTGGGGTTTTCACATACTAGATCAACTTATTTTGGCTCCAAATTCAATATTTCAACATATCTACATTAATACTGTTAATTGGTAAGTACCAGCCAATTCTCAAGTGGTACTATTTAATGCTTGATAATGGTATTATTTATGATTAAAAAATTTGAATGTTGCATCAAAATTCACGGTTTTCAATTTCTTTTAGAGTTTTACTACTCTTAATTCACCTGGTTTCTTCAAAATGGTACAGTGAAAAGGCAAAGTATTGTAAGTTTGCATTCATGCACTCATTCATTATTCTTCATGACTTCTTTTCTTACTAGATCACATGTTGTTGAGCCCATAGGTGCCATTTTAAGAGCGAGCTTGATTGAGGAGGGAAGTAGAAGAGCATAGTGAGAAAGTGGCTCAATCATTAGCCAAGTCGCTCACCTTCATCAATGAGATCCAAGCCTCTCAACTCTTGCCAAATGGGGAAAGCCAGAAATACTTTTATATACTAATGTAAAGAGAGGAATGAATTTCTTTTTGGTTAGGCAAGGATCAATAAGAACTTCGAGATCACTTCAAAGCAGGCATAACTAAGCTCTAGTCCATTATAAATAAGAACACTTTGGAAGACCTAGCAGACCAACTATCTAGCAAATGTGACATCAATGTGTTCTACTCCAAGCCCTCTCATTGTGATACTTCCTTTAAGGACATTAAGCCTACCCTACAAGTTGGAGTCATAAAAACAGGATTCGAATAAGAGAATATAGAGAAAAGGTCTTGTAATAAGGCCAATAATGTCGTTTCTTATCATGAATAAGGAACACTTTTTGTTGCTTCAATTGTCTTTTTATCTTTCCTTTAGTTCTTCGTGAACCCATATAGATAGGCTCAACAATCATGCCATAAGCAAACTTTAAAAACATGAGTTCTAATAAGAAAAAGGAAGTTTATTTATGCGTAGAATTAATACATTCCTCATGCTATATCCATTTGATGTACAACCATCACAGCTCTAAAGTGAACTAAAAGCGCTCCTAATTTGACTAGATAGAGTTGTGAAGGTAGCAGGCTCCTAAGAAAAGAAATGCTTAATGAGAGCTTAAATGACGAGATGGAGGAGTTTATAACTAGGCTTCTGAGAACATTGAGAAAAGAACTATTATGGAAAATGCCAAAGTTGGGGCTTAATAGCAAGACTCGATGGGGACTAAGACAATGTATTAGAGGACATCGAGTTTTATGATGCCAATGAATACTTCAAGCAAAAAGTTGTTAAAGTAAAAAAAGAGCGTAATAGAGAGTTTGGGATGATGATTGATAGGTTTTAATGCATTTTTGAAGCCGTTTTGAGTTTTTTATTTTGTTAATGAAAGTTTTGTCATGTTTTGGTTATTTTTAAGGATGTGTAGAAGCAGTGGTGCATAGTGAAAATCAGATTTTGATACCAGAACGAAACCCAAGTTCAATCAATGAAGGTAGCTTTGGCCACTGAACATGAACACTAGTGTTGCCACCTCTAGTAACCTAAGATGCTTTTGAAAGACAACTTTAACTTTTGTATAGGGCCTTTACGCTATCAAAAGTCCCTTATCAAACCTTTTTTTTTAATGGTTTTTCTATATATTTTCTTGTACACTTCTCGAAGTTTCTTAGGATAGTTCTAAACTTTTAAGAGGTTGTGTTTTGATCCTCATTTGGGTTTGTCTGTGTAGAACTAAACTTGAAAGGGACCAGTAGTAAGCTAATTGCAAGTGAGCAAAGTTGTGAGTAGAACTCAACTTTATTTAACTAAAGTTAAACAGATTGAATTAAGTATGATCATGCATCATGAATGCCATGATTATAATAAGATGTTTGTATTAAATTCATAAAAATTTTGCTTATACATTTTATTATTGATGAATGGTAGGTCTTGGATGAACACTAGCCCTTTATAATATGTTTATGATATGAAGGATATGGACGTGCAAGTCAAGACCCATTGTATATACCCCAAGCACTACATTAAGACAAAAGACTAGGTCGACACATTTTATGCTTTTGATACTATAGATTTCATATAGTGTATTTAGAAAAAGTCTTGAGAAACTTCAGTGAGAGCTAGACATATAGGATGTTTGAGAGGCTACTGGTGATAAACTTACCTTATTGTGAATTGTCTGTGTTATGTAGTATACATGAGGCATATAACTTAATTTAAATAGAAATATTTTATAATATACTCACTAAAATATTCAAATAGCTCATCACTTTATTTTGCTTACTATGAAGTTTGCCATTGATAAAAAAAATTAGAAATAGATTCAAGTCCCCTCATTTGCAAAACTTCAAATTTACTTCATAAGGTTTGGAGTCACACCTTTCTCACTTTTCCAACTCCTTAGAGGGTATTCTTCAAAATCTCCTAAGCATGCTTTGCATTGGTAGCATTAGCCACCTTTATGGACAAAGGCTCATCCAAATCTTGATGGATAAGAGCAAAGGTTTATCTATCCCTTTTTCTTATCTTTCCCAAACCATCCTGATCATTTTGAGTTAATGATACTTCATCTTCGAATGGAGAATACCATTATCAACATTTTTTCACATATCTTATGAGCCAATCAAAACTTTCATATAAATACACCAACTTTCATAATTTTCTTTAGTGAGAAGAGAAAATTGTCACTAAAAAAAATTGTTATGGAAAAAGATTATTGCTTGCTATTTCTTTCTACTTCTTAAGTCAAGAAATCAAGGCTATATCACTTTGTTAGAATTGTTAGGAATGGGAAGGTAGGAAGAGAACCGACAAACTTGTTTAAAGATAATAATTATGAACTTTACTTTATTAAAGTACAAAGTACATGAACCATGTTTAATAACATTAATCAAAATTAATAACCAATATAAACACAAATGCACATTAAACTTGAATACACACTAATCAAGGTTAATGCAACTGGAAATTACAAATTAATACTTAACAATAACAAGGAACATGTACTTCGTTAGTTAATCTTTTCGTAATAATGTTAAATATATACCATTTCTCTTCAACTTTTAAAAGTTCAATATGAATTTGAAGTTATCGAATATATCAAACTAATTCAAACAGTTTGGCTAAAGCTTTCCAAACTTTAAATGAGGATGAGAGTATAATGACATATGGGAAGCTCTTTTCATTGGGAAAAGAAAGTAGCAAAGAATTAGCATTTAGTGTTTTTGAAATCAAATATCAATAATAAGACTAGCGATAAGTTTAGAAAAGGTAGAACTGTGATAGTTTTAGGTGGCATAAGGCACTATTACATTTTAAGGCTTAGCAATGGTGTATCCGCAGCGGTTATAAAATTGTTCTTTAATACTACTAAGGCATCAATTTGGCAACGATTTAAAACTGTTACAAAAAAAACCACTTTTTGTATTGTGTATAATAATATACTTTAATAAAAAATTATTTTGTATTTAGTAAAATCATAATTTAAGTCGCACTTTTTATCCGCTGCGAAAAAGTAATTAAACCGCTACCTTATGTTTAGTAGCGCAAGCAGATGTAACGGGTCTTAAATTGTTACTTTTGATCTATGGATACAGTTAAACTATATAAGATAATAATTTACTGTCGCTATCTTAAATATATTTATGTAATAGTGAGGGAGCCATTAATAAAGCCATAAAGATTTTGACAATTAAGTAAAGTGAAATGTATTTTCAATGCAACCTAATTGTGTTCAATTTAATTGAGAAGGTGTAATGGGTTGATGTTGGAGAAGAAGAAAGGGGTGAAATATGGGGGGACTAAATTGGAGAGGGTGTAATGTTTAAAGAGCTCATAGCTTTGGTACCATGTAAAATTATGAAACTTGATGGGAAAGTATACATTCTTTGCAAAGAATGTTTATATATAACTTTACATGTTGTATAAAAATAAAAAAGATGACTAAATATAGAATACATTTAAATTTATAATGATAACTCATATTAAAGATATCATAGTTATCTTAACGAACCTGCTATTTTGTTTTATTGACATAATGTAATATAGGAAAATGTTTAGATGACGGACTCGGTCCATCATAGTCCAAAGTCATTAAAGTGGGTCCCATCTATTTTTTTTTTAAATTTTCATAAAAGATGAGGAGGTGTTTTGATCCATGGTAGAATATTTGTGTAATATTTCTATTATTAGCAATTGTATCATTTTCTAATGCTTCATAGGTAGATATAACACAAGCAATAAACTAACAACATACTTCTTATTAACAAGAGTACATATTTGCTTTAAAAAAATTGTAAAAAACCATGCAACATAAAAAGACTATTAATAAGAGATATGTTTGATCTATTTGAATATCTGACTAAAGTATTGAATTTACCATTGTTTTTCCTAACTAAGAGCATGTGCTCAAAATTCAAGTTATTCTACACCAATTTCCTTTCTAGATGCCTTGAAGTATATTTGCAATAAGCGTATGTAATAAATCAATTCTCTTTCAGTAAGTAAAAGTTACAGAGAAAATTAATTTGTTTAATATTCTCTTTTAGATATCCCTTGGACTCTCATAACTTGTTGATGTATTACTAACACAGAAGCTTCACTACCAAAATCAACAGATGAAACATAATCTCCTATGATTCCCAGTTCTTGATTTTCACTCCAACTTGACAATCCTTGAAGCATCACAGGATTTATCCCTTGCTTTCTTCCTACAATCCAAAGGTCATTAGCACTAGTATTGAAAGCTTGGATTGCGGCCAATGTTTCTTCTCCATTCCTCACAACAATCTCTCTATAAACCACTCTTTCATTCATTTCATTTTTTACCCAAAATGATGTCACTATCCCATCATCAAGCTTCTTTTCTATTTCATCATCTCCTTCGTTGTTATATGCAAGGAACCTTACTACTATAAGAGACACCTCAGGATTCATAACCATTCTATCTGCATAAGAAAGTGCCTCTCGAGCATCTGCTCCGCCTAAAAATAACATAATATAGTTGTGGTATGTTGATTGACGAAATGGGTAGATCATAAATGGGTTACGAATGTGACTCTTATCAATAAGAATCCCAACGGAGCATGGTGCATGAGCTACAACATTTGAACTTAAGGACTTGTTTGTATGTCCATGACGTACAATTTCAGTCCCTGGAAGAGCGTCCAGCCTTCCCTTTTCAAACGGCAAAATGATAAGTGAAGCTTTATTAGACAATGCTAACTCGCAGATGTCTTGGTACATTGTCCTTTTTATTGCTAAAGCTGTGTAGAAGTGGAGCTTTACATAATCTTGCCTCGCTTCTTGATACATTTTGAGGGCATTGAACGTAGTTTCATGTTCTGTATGCTTCAAACTCTGGTCTAATTCTTCATGTTCTATGAACATTGGAGTTGAACGGCCTACAAGCTCCATTAGATGGATAGCAAAGATTCTGAAAGGATTATCATAAGTTGGATATGAAACCTCAAGGAGATCAATGATACCAGATACATTTTCTTCATTACAGATGCAAACTACTATACGAAGCTCTTTGCCTGGAGGGCTGTGTTGAATGGTTCTTCTTCTGTTTATCATGTATGGCCTTGTTGGATTATAGAGTAAGCCAATCAAAGGAGTACAAATGCCAGTCACTAGAGTTGTTAATAGCACCAACATTGTGAATATTGGGATTCCAATGATCTGTTCATATAAAAGTTTACATTTTATTTTCTAAAGTATATATTCAATAACAAAAAAAGAAAAGCTGATGTTCGATTTTTTATTTGAAAATCACTTCACATATGGTATGTAATGTATAAAATTCTTCAAATTTATCCGATGGGAGTATCAAATTTATCAATCATGTATAATTTTATGTAAATATTTAAAATAAGAGAAAAACCTTATTTGAACCTTGACTATCATGGATAGAATATAAAAATATGATCATAGAATGGTTGATTAAGCTAAAATATAGCTCAAATTCTAATAAACTCTTAAAAGTAAAGAAAAGATGCGTACCCGTTTGTCGATCCAATGGATATATATCAAAATATCAAGTTGGCCTCTCAAGTTCAAAATGAGACTAAGAGCAAGACTATCTTTCAGAGGCATATGGAAGTAGAGAGCAGACGCAAAAGTCGAACAAATTTTTGAGATATATCCCGTTATAAACATAAAAAAAAGTGGTGCTAATGCCGACCAACCATAACTGGCCATAGCAAACACATTGGTGCATAGACCTGTGAAGGCAAATGAAAAAGGCATCAAAATTTCCATAACTATCGTCTCACTTCTCTCCACAATAGTAGCTCCTAAAGGAGGACCATCAGGCACCACCAATCCAAACCATAATGAGCCATTAGCAATAGCTAGGCCAAACATGTCAGTGAAGAATCCCATCACAAGTACCCCTAACAAGATGAGAATCACAAAGGCTTGTTCAGTAGGTTTCCCTTTTGGGGTGTTCTTAACAATCCAAACCATTACCCGTCGAGTAGGAAGAACAAAAAATGCACCTAAAATAATTGTTGAAACGAAATACCACATTGCACACTCAATAGTAACTTCACCTTGTTTCAAAGCCTCGAAAGCAATAATAACAACAATACCAAGTGAATCACCTATTACTGCTACAGCTAATGCCGTTCGTCCCACCTCTGAGCTAAGCAAGTTTAGTTCTTTAAGAACAAGGTAAATCACAGGAAATGATGTAAAAGCCAAATCTGTAGCAACTGCTCCAATCCCAGAGACTCTTGCAAGCTCTTTATCCAGGGATGATCGAACAATAACCCCAACTACAGCCACTAATATACAAGGAACTACTACTCCCACCAAGGCAGTGTACACATGTTTCTTTCCTGATTTTCGAATTAAGGTGAGATCCATTTTAACTCCAGCCAAGAAAAGGAAGTACATAAAACCCATAATGCCAACATTTTGCACCAAAAATATAGAATTTTCTGGGAATACTGTGCGAATAAAAGATGGGATTTGTCCTAGAATGGAGGGTCCAATGATTATACCACCCTTGAAACAAATATAATAAGCATAATTAGGAAAGAACAAAAGAAAATTATATATTAACGTGAAAAAAAAAACAAATAAAAACAAACTTACAATGATGTCAGAAATAATTCTGGGCTGCTTCAGAGGCTTGAGAAGAAAACGAACAAATCGAGAAATTAAGACAACCAATATAATCTGAAATAAGACAAGGCTGAAGGAGTAATCCAAAGGGTTGTCTCCATAAAAAACACCTAATGGATGAGGAGAACGGATTTTTCGACATATTACTCTAACTTGTGAAAGAACTCGCTCTACATGCAAAGAAACTTTAGACTCAACTTCCATTGTATGATGCCATTCATCTCGAACATGGGAATGATAAACTGGGGAACTCCTAACCATGACAAATAAAAACCATAAAGAAAAAAAAGAAAAGAAAAGAAAAGAATAAAGCGTGCGACAGAGACAGAGAGAGAAACAGATAAAGTCGTTCATGTTATATTGTGGATAAGAGTGAATTTTGGAGCCCTTAGTAGTCTTCATGGTTTACCATCTTCCCTCTATTTTTAGTCTACCCACTTGTGATAAGATTCATCAATACCATGTAGGCTTAGGCTTTTAATAACGAGAATAAGTGGTGCTTTTAGGCGTCAATATTTTCTTTACATCCTTTCATACATCACTGTTAATGAATCAAAAACTTTTCAATTAATGAATCTATATCTTGTATTAAGAAGTTTAGCTAATGTTAATAAATATAATTTATAATTATCTTCATATGCCGATAATCGCCAAAATTTTGTGATGCTTATGAATTATGTTAAAAATGTTTGCTTAATTACAAAAAATAATTAAGGTAAACTTTCTATTGTTTTAGTAATATAATTAAAATTTTTAAATGTTGTCATAATTTATCATTTTTTAATTTCTAAAAATTTTATTCAAAATTTTTTTTTTGCAATTGTAAATTGCACTTTTACCACATTTGACATATACTTTTATTTTATTTACTAATTGATCCAACTATAATATTACCACTAACTACTTCCAAACATGTTTTGATATCCTTGGTGCACTAAAATTTTTAACCATTAAGTCAAATGAGTGGCTATAGTCACACAGTCTCTCTATACTAGCACTAAATCTTTCACTATTGATGCTTATTGATTATGAAAATAAAATTATGTCAAAAGTTATGTAAGAGTTGTTAAATGTATAAAGCTCTTGTCATGGCATCCCTTCCTCGTCCCACCACCAAATCCCTCCTTCCCAACCTATATACTCACGTTCGGCGAAAAACCATTTTTAAACCAAAAACCTCCCTTAACCAAAACCTCTCATCTAAACTATCTCCATTTGAAAAACTTTCCACGAAGATGCAATGCTTTCTTGTGTATGGTTTCAGCTAAATTTATTAGAATTTCAGATGTCTGATGTAACACAACAATCATCCAAAGTAAGTCATGAGCTCTTATTATAAGACATGGTCATGTAGCAAGAGTCTGATAAGCCGATATACGGTCCCACTTATGAAAAGGAAGACCCGGACACTGTAGCACCTAGTCCTTCATTAAAGACTTGCTCTCTCCTGAAGAGGTTGAGTCTTCACATAAAGTTACAGTTAGTAGGTACAATCCAGTGGATTCCAATTACGCCTATAATCATAGGATCCCCAATCAATTAGCCGATAGGATCCCCAATCAATTAGCCGATAGGATCTCCTATCAATTAATCGATAGGATCTTTAGGAAATACTATAATTAACTCCATCTTTTTACAGTATAAAAGTTAACGATCACAGAAATAAAGGTACATAATTCTTACACAACTACTCTTGAGTTCTAAGCAATTCTTTATATTCGCCCTTTCTCTTTGGTTTACTGACTTGAGCATCAGAGTGCCTATCATAGGTGCCAGCCACCTCACATTATCTTTCTTGCAGGATTGACCATTCATAGCACAACTCTAATTTAGCCACATCATTTGGTTCTGTTGTTGGGAATATCCATTAAATTCTTTTTGTTCATTTGGATTAAAATCGGTTCTTATGCCCTTTCTCTTAAAAAGTAATCTCTCTTTTTTCTCTCGAAATGGTCAATAATTCATGAGCTGCTACTAAGGTTGCTACCAATGATGGCACTATTATTTCTTCCACTTTTGGCAGTGGATAAAACACACCATTTATGGTCAATGAAGCAAAACTCAATAATCTGAGCAATGACCAATGCTCCCATACATAAAAAAGTTGCAGGTCACTCTCAACCAATACAAAGCTCGGAGGGAGGCGTCTTTCATGGCTCCCAAGGGAAGGGAGGAAGCCTTCGTTGATACCCCAAGGATTTGGACAGAGGCAATCCAGACACGGTCCAAAGGGAAGGCCGAGTTCAAGAAAGAGGAGTCATTAGACGATGCTCTAAAGAACATCGACTGGAAGCTAGTACGGGTTGTTCCAAAGTTCCAGAAGGAGTAGGAAAAGGACTTTGGTTTGGATGATGCCTCGACTTTTTCGAAAGAGATCATGGCAAAGACATTCTCCGCTAAGTTTAAACTCCCAAGTTTGGACAAATATAATGGAACAGCGGATCCCAGGAGTCACCTGGCGATCTTTAGGATGGCCATGCAACTTCAAGATATCAACGAATTTGTGTTATGCCGAGTGTTTCCATCAACACTTACAAGTTTGGCTCAGAAATGGTACCAACATCTAAGCATAGGTTTAATTCAAAATTTTATATGCAATTCGCTATATTATTTAAATTCAGATTTATTACTTGTATACCTTCTAAAAAGCTTTCCTTTGACCTATGGAAGATCCGCCAAGGAGAGGGCGAGCCTTTGAGGAGCTTTATCTCATGGTTTAATGCAGAAGCAATATAGGTGGAGGAATTAGATCATGATATAGCATGTAAAGCCTTGAAGAAAAGGACACACAACGTCAAGTTCATGGATTCCCTAATCAAGTACCCAGTTGCTACATTACAATGAATGGACAAGATCCAAAAGTATATCAGGCTGGATGACGAAGTCGAAGCATTAAGAGAGGACAAAAGGTCGAGTCAAAAGCAAAACCAAAAGCTAGAAAGGCGAGGATATAAAGGAGATCACAGAAGTTACCTAGTCTCTCGAAGAATGGATGACTAAAGTAAGAACAAGAATTATACTCCATTGAATGACTTACAAACACGCATTCTAATGTGGATCAGGAAGAACGACAGGGAGGTCAGGTGGCCTCCCAAGCTCAATCTAGAGAGAACTGAAAGCCAGAATAGCACTAAGTACTGTCATTTTCACGAATATCATGGACATATAAAGGAGAAGTGTCATCAACTAAAAGACAAGATCGAGAGGTTAATAAGGTATGGCACACTTTGGAAGTTTCCCAAAAAGAATAGAGAAGAGAGGAGGCTCGAACCTGAGGTAACAACTCTAGAAACTTTCCCTGACAGTGAACCTATAGGGGTTATACATGTAATTGCAGGAGGACCCAGCAATGGCAAAGGTAAAAACAAGCGCATTGCAGGAGACGTTGTGTAACGACCCCAAAAAGGACCGCCACCGGCGCTAGGATTCAGGTCGGCTTAAGGCCACCAGAACCCGTAGCAAGCCTGCTATACTCTCTGGGTACCTGTAAATCTCATACATGATCATACATTTCCTGTGAAAATAAAAACTTTTCTCTGAACCAAGGCTTAACCTATGCATGCACTATCTCTGTACTCTGTACCCCTGATGTAATACCCGGCTAGAGTCCGGCATCAGAATTCTACTTTCCGGTGGCGTCCGGGATGTCGGAAGTCTCTAGCAGGGTTCGATTTATGTTTTTCTAAACTGTTTTGGTATATTGCATAGTTTTAAAGCTTAAGGAAATGAGTTTTTGAGTGAAATGAACCAAGGCAGAAAAGCCAGGTTCGGCCGCCGAAGTTGAGGTTCAGCCGCCGAAGTTGAGGTTTGGCCGCCGAAGTTGAGGTTCGGCCGCCGAACATGCATGGCTTTCGGTTTCACGTGTGGCCGCCGAAGGTGGTCTGGCCAGCCACCTATAAATGGCCCTCAGTCGGTTGAAGCGGTAAGAGCACCGTTTCTTTCACTTGCTGAGGTGAAACTCTGTCCTTTGTGAGTATTCGTTCATGTTTTCATTAAATCATGCAAAGATTTGCTTAGTTTTTATGATCTTTTGAAGGTTTTAAGCTAAAAACTCAAAGTTGTGAAGGTTGGAGAGGTTGAAGGAGAGTTGCTCCAAAACTCCACGTGAGGATCATTCATCTACTTGTTTTTACAAGGTAAGTGAGGATCCTGAACTTGTTTTTATGTTTTCTGAAGGTTTTATGGGGTTTATGGAGAGAGGTGCATGAATAGGGTTATGTGTGAGGTTTTGATGATTTTGTGCATAGAACCTGTTTCTGTGTTGTTGTGTTGTGTTGTTGGGGTGTTTAGGTAGTTTCTGACCCCTTTGAGCATATACATGAGTGTATGCAAGGTGAGGAATTGAGGTGTGTGAAGTGGAGTGCATTTTGTGCATTGGGTGAGAGGCAGGGCAAGTTTCTGCCTTGCTGATGAACTCAGGTTTGGCAGCCGAAGGTACATTCGGCCGCCGAACCCCTGACGAGAAAAGAGGAGGTGGCTTCGGCTGCCCAAACTTGCCCCCGAGCTTTTAGACTTTCGGCTCTGGAGGGAAGTTCGGCCGCCGAAGGTGCCGCCGAAGGTTAGAGACTTTCGTCTCTGGAGTGCCTTTCAGCCTCCGAAACTTGCCCCCGAAAGGGTTTGGCAGCCGAAAGTGGAAGTTCGGCCGCCGAAGTTGCTTGAGTTTCGTCTCTGGAGAGGACTTTCGGCCGCCGAACCTGCCGCCGAAAGTGTCCTGTCCAGCTTTCCTTTGCATGCTTTGCATGGATGTTAGAGTGAGTTTAAGGGGATTCTTGGGGGGTGTCGTAGAGTTGGTCATACGCTAGTTTGGTCCCTCATGTGAATCCATCTGTATAGGTACAGACCAGAGGAACCAGAGAGAGCAGCAGTGAGTTCTGCTCCAGAGTTTTTAGAGCCTGCAGAGTCAGTCAGTCCAGATAGCCAGAGGTGAGTGGAACTAAACTTATGCCTTTTAATTGAAACATAAACTGCTTTCAGCATAGTTCATGCATCATGAGTATACAGCAGGTTGTTTGCATTAGCATCCACGAATATGTTGCATTGCATAGTTATTTGTTGATGTGGGTGAATGCTGCATGATCCCATAGTCTCAGACAGGAAGTCCAGGAGCCTTTGACTATGCCCTGGCAGGTACAGAGAAGTCCAGGAGCCTTTGACTACGCCCTGGCAGGTATATAGTAAAGACCAGGAGCCTTTGACTACGCCCTGGCAATGGTAAGTACAGAGGTGTTATATACACATATACATATATGACAGGAAGACCAGGTGCTCGATTCTACGCCCTGGCACAGAGTTACTGGGACTATGTGGTGACAGGTTTACTCTTGATGTGGATTGTCTGTGATATGGTGCATTCCATGAGATCATATTTTAATGACTTGTTTTACTGTTCTACTCACTGGGCTATAGAGCTCATCCCACTCCCTTAACCCCAGTTTTGCAGGTTCAGTGTACAGTATAGAGAAGAGAGCAGCAAAATGCCAAAAGAGTAAAGAGTAAAGAGACTTGTAATAGTGTAGAGTGGACATGTAATATGAAAGAGATGTACTAGTTGTGTTTTCAGTTACAGATGTGCTTAACTTGTGCTTGACTTAGTAGTTTGTGATGTAAATCTGTTGGTATGTACATGATCTGTATATGTATATGTTTTACAGAGTATGTGAAAAAGCAGGCTTAACAGGTATGAGTTAACCCATCTAGAGCAAGCTCTAGTCAGGGGTACAGAGTACAGAGTACAGAGTACAGAGTACAGCGTACAGAGTACAGAGTACAGAGATAGTGCATGCATAGGTTAAGCCTTGGTTCAAAAAAGAGTTTTTATTTTCATAGAAAATGTATGATCATGTATGAGATTTACAGGTACACAGAGAGTATAGCAGGCTTGCTACGGGTTCTGGCGGCCTTAAGCCAACCTGAATCCTAGCGCCGGTGACGGTCCATTTTGGGGTCGTTACAGATTGGTATCAGAGCCCTAGGTTCACATGATCGGACCTATAGAGACAGTGTCGGGCTCATAGCGGTTAGCGGAGGTCAAGCACAATAGGAAATCATGTCCACTAGGATAGGGTCTTGAGTCCTATCTGTTTCATGCCATGAGTTATGCATGTGCCTTATTGATATGTGATGTTTATGTGCTAAAGTGCTATATTATGTGTTGTTTTCTAGAGAGTAAAGATGAGAGGAACTCGTCGATCAGCTCGATTGACTGGAGTCCCACCAGAGAGTGAGAGACCAACTGCTCGTCCTCCTGCATTGCCGAAGGCAAGGTCTCAGAGATCTAGCAGGGAAGGTACGTCAATAGACCCTAGAAGGTCTGTAGACGAGAGCAGAAGGGGAACAGCGAGAGGAGAAAGATTAGGGGACAGGAGGGAGGCTATGGAGATTGACCAGTCTAGAGATGACAGTATGGGTATAGGCAGATTTGAGGAAGGTATGGGAGAGTCGCAGGGAGGCGCTCAGGCCTCAGGTTATGGATATCCAGCCTTTCCGCAGGATCCAGAGTATCCGATGGGAGGTATGTCGGAGTACTCTAGTTTTGTCCCATATCCTCCTTACATGCCATATATGCCTTATCCTCCTTACTATCCACCATATCCTATGTATCCACCTTCCCCTACCCATCCAAGTGCAGTACCCCCAGAGCCAAATGACCCAGTACCACCACCACCAGAACCAGTAGCCCCTGTTGTTGACAGACATCAACCTAGCTCATCTGGAGGTAAAGTGCAAATGACGGAGTACTTGAAATTGGATGCTCCTAAATATAACACGAGAGATGATCCATTTGACTACCTCAGAGCAGTTAGGATGATAACCAGTGAATTGGAAGCTGATGATAGTCAAGCCATTGAGATGGCAGGATTTACACTTAAATGCAAGAAGGCTAGAGAATGGTTCAAGAATTATGTGGAGCCTAGAAGGAACAGTATGTCTTGGGGAGAGTTCGCCAATGAATTTGCAGGGTGGGCTTTTCCTGACAGTTCTAGGGAGATGAAAGTAATTGAATTCGAACAGTTGAGACAGACAGATGAAATGAGTGTTGATGAATTCACAGATAAGTTCCTAGATTTGCTTCAGTACGTGGGTCAAGCCTATGATACTGATCAGAAGAAGGCAAGGAGATATACTATGAGATTGCATCCCAGGTATTCTTCCTTGATTCTTCCAGCAGAAAAGGAGAGTTTCCACACCATAGTGGACGCAGCCAGGAAAATGGAAGCTAGTGCCAATATCCAGAAACAGTCAAAGGCATAGGCTTCGGGTTCTAAGGCCCCCAGTTCAGGCACGACAGGCAGTAAGAGATGGGATAGAGCAAAAGGAACAAAGAGTAAGTTCTGGAATAAAGTCAAGTCAGGTCTGGGAATAGGTAGTGGCTCAAGCTCTGGCACAGCTCCAGTATGCAGAAGATGTGGAAAACCACATGGCGGAGTTTGTCGGTTAGGATCTACAGCTTGTTTTAGATGTGGACAGGAAGGGCATATTGCTCGGGATTGTCCTCAGGTGACTTTTGCACCATCCCAGCAGATGAGTTCAGGCAGTGTGGTACAGCTAGTTGTACAACCAGCAGCTCTAGTCATGCCTCAGAGTAGTGGCAGAGGTAGAGGGCGAGGGGCAGCCTCTACTTCAGCAGCAGGTTCCCGAGGTGGAAATCCGGTAGCCCCAGCACGGATTTTCACTGTGACACAGGAGGAGGCTAACACGTCGAACACAGTGGTGTCAGGTAATCTCATCATTGGGTGTTTAGATGTGTATGCTTTGATGGACCCCGGTGCTTCTCATTCCTTTATTGCTTCGAGAGCCATAGAGAGGTTGGGTTTGATCAGTTCTGAGTTAGAGTATCCTCTCTGGGTCAGTGGACCTAAATGTGACCCATCAGTGGTAGTGTCAGTCTGTCATTTCAGTCCAGTGTTCATAGAGGGTAGATGCTTTCCAGCTGATCTTGTGGTTCTAGACTTGACAGATTTTAATGTCATTCTAGGGATGGATTGGCTATCTGCTTATAGTGCTACTTTGGACTGTAGAGAGAAGATAGTGAGTCTCAGAGACCAGGATGGGTCAGAGTGTGTCTTCAGAGGAGACAGGAGAGGTACACCCAGAGGTATGATTTCAGCCCTTCAGGCTCGTCGGTTGCTTAGGAGGGGTTGTCAGGGGTTTCTAGCTCATATGAGAGAGCTAGATAGTCAGGTTAGGAAACCAGCCACAGTACCAGTCATCCAAGAGTTTCTCGATGTGTTCCCAGACGATTTACCAGGACTCCCACCTGATAGGGAGATAGGGTTTGAAATTGAATTGCTGCCAGGTACCAGACCTATCTCTATTCCTCCCTACAGGATGGCGCCAGCAGAGTTAAAAGAGTTGAAAGCACAGTTGCAGGACTTGGTAGATAAGGGTTTCATCCGCCCCAGTACCTCACCTTGGGGTGCTCCAGTGCTCTTTGTCAGAAAGAAGGATGGATCCCTTAGACTTTGTATCGACTACAGACAGTTGAACAAGGTCACTACCAAGAATAGGTATCCTCTACCTAGGATTGATGATCTATTTGACCAGCTAGCTGGAGCAGGTTGTTTCTCGAAAATAGATCTGAGATCTGGGTATCATCAGTTGAGAGTCAGAGAGGCAAATGTACCAAAGACAGCGTTCAGGACCAGATATGGGCATTATGAGTTTTTAGTGATGCCGTTCGGGTTGACTAACGCCCCTGCAGCATTCATGGATCTCATGAACAGAGTTTTCAGTGAGTTTCTGGATCACTTTGTCATTGTTTTCATCGATGATATTTTAGTGTATTCCAGAGATGCAGAGGAGCATGCCCAGCATCTGAGGATAGTTCTGCAGACACTGAGAGAGCACGGTTTATATGCCAAGTTCTCGAAGTGTGAGTTTTGGTTGAGGAGCATTTCCTTCTTGGGACATGTGGTATCAGCAGAGGGTATTGAGGTAGACCCCAAGAAGATAGAGGCTGTAGCTAACTGGCCCAGACCCACGATAGTGACTGAGATTAAAAGCTTTCTGGGACTGGCAGGTTACTACAGGAGGTTCGTTCAGGACTTCTCAAAGATAGCGGCTCCTATGACCAAACTGACTCAGAAGAACCAGAAGTTTGTCTGGTCAGACCAGTGCGAGGAGAGCTTTGAGGAGCTCAAGAAGAGATTGACAACAGCACCAGTGTTAGCTCTGCCTGTCAGTAATGAGGATTTCACAGTGTTCTGTGATGCATCTCGAGTGGGATTGGGCTGTGTTTTGATGCAGAGTGATAGGGTGATAGCTTATGCTTCGAGACAGTTGAAGAAGCACGAGTTGAATTACCCTACCCATGACCTAGAGATGGCAGCAGTTATCTTTGCACTTAAGATGTGGCGGCATTACCTCTACGGGGTTAAATGTGAGATCTTCACCGATCACAAGAGTTTACAGTACATCTTGAGTCAGAGAGAGCTGAATTTGAGGCAGAGAAGATGGGTAGAATTGCTCAGTGATTATGATTGTAAGATCCAGTATTATCCGAGTAAGGCGAATGTTGTGGCAGATGCCCTGTAACGACCCGAAAATCGGACCGCTACCGGCGCTAGGATCCAGGTCGGCTTAAGGCCGCCGGGACCCGTAGCAAGCCTAACATGCAACCTGAAAACCTGTTTAATCCCATACATGATCAAGAAAATACATAAAAATTTAAAACTTTTCTTTCATACACCCAACTCAACCTGAGCATGCGCTGTACATAGCCATAATCATAATCATGACCCCTCTGTGGGATCCCATCAATGCCCCAATGGGCAATACATCATAAGATGAGTTGGCTTACATGAACATTATAAAACATCTTTGACCATGTATTAAAAGGGATACCTCATGCATAAAGTCAAGCACAATCTCTAATCCTCAATACCATTACATGACTGAAACTGTACTTTTACATAACATTAATACATTTAACATGTCCACACTATCTATTACATATACCAGACTTCATTACTCTTGTAAACCTCCTGGTCTACCCTGTACCTGCAATCCTGGGGAAATTTGGGAGAGGGGTGAGCTACTAGAGCCCAGTGAGCAGAATAATAAAACATTTAAAAACATATGATAACATGGAATGCATCACATCACAGCTAATCACATCAAGGATGAACTTGTCACCATCAGCCCTCTACATAGTCCAACTGTGCCAGAACGTAGAATGGGTCCTGGTCTTTCTCTTACATAGCATAACATAACATGGTCCAACTGTGCCAGAACGTAGAATGGGTCCTGGTCTTTCTCTTACATAGTGCCTGCGAACGTAGAATGGGTCCCACTGGTCTTACTTTCCGTACCGTACATATCACATCGTCACATCATAGATCGAGGGCTATGGATCATCCAACATTCATCCGCATCAACATTTAAAATATGCAATGCAACATATTCGTGAATTCTAATGCAAGCAACCTAATTCATCACATGGCATTTATGATGCATGATCATGCTCAATCCTTGCAATTGATTTGCTTAAAAACATAAAGAGTTATTCCACTCACCTCTGGATAGCTCTGACCAGACACTGGGGCAACAGACTCATTGCTGGGGTCCTTGGTTCCTCGGGTCCGAACCTACACAGGTGGACTCAAATGAGGGACCAAACAAACATGAACATAACTCTAAACTACTCCCCAAAAACCCCCTAAAACCTCATGAAACAATCATAGAAAAACATGCAAGAGAGGGCTGGACAGGGCACTTTCGGCGGCAGGTTCGGCGGCCGAAAGTCCCTCCAGAGCCGAAAGTCAGGCAGGTTCGGCGGCACCTTTGGCGGCCGAAACTCCCAGACAGAGGCGAAACTCATGCATGTTCGGCGGCACTTTCGGCGGCCGAAACTTCCAGACAGAGACGAAAGTCTCCTTTCGGGGGCAAGCTTCGGCAGCCGAAGGCTGCCTCCACAAGCACGTTCGGCGGCCGAAAGTTTCTTCGGCTGCCGAACCTAGTTTCTCCCTGAATGGCAGAAACTCAGCTCCCTTATGCATTTATGCCTCCACTCTCATCCAAACATGCATAAACTTATTCTACAACACTCAAACACAAGCATACAAGTTCCTAGGGGCATCAACTAACTAAAACCCCATATACAACACATCAAACATACATTTGCAAGCCACATTATTCAAAATCACATCAAAAACTCATAAACTCAACCTAAGCTACACATGCATTTTCTACCCCATGAACTTGCATAAAACTTGTCTAAAACATAAAGTAAGCTAGAGATTGACCCTTACCTCTTGAAGATCGAGGGTAGAGGCGATCTAACTTGGAGTTGGAAGAGATTTGAGTTCTTGAACCTCAAAGCTCCAAAACTAGCTCAAAACTCGGAAATCTTCAAAACAGGATGAAAAATAGTGAAAAACTCGAAAGATCTGAAGGAAAAGACTCAAGATCGGTGAGGGGCGGCGAAGAACTCACCTTGGCCGGAAATGGGGAAAAAGCTCGCCCGTTTTCGGCTAAGGGACCCTTTTATAGTGGCTGGCCAGGCCACGTTCGGGGGCCGAACGTGCCTCCGCATGCATGCCATGTTCGGCGGCCGAACCTGGACTTCCCTCACTTATGCTTTCGGGGGCCTAAAGGCGCTCCCGAAGGCATGCATGTTCGGCGGCCGAACTTGAGGTTCGGCGGCCGAACCTAAGTTTTCCTTCAAGGTTGTTTTTATGCAAAAACTCATTTCCATTTTACTTAAAACCATGAAATACCTTAAAACATTTTATGAAAACATGATTCTACCCTACTAGAGGCTTCCGACATCCGAGATTCCACCGGACGGTAGGAATTCCGATACCGGAGTCTAGCCGGGTATTACATTCTCCCCCCCTTAAGAACATTCGTCCCCGAATGTTCCTCATCTAGCACATAGCATGGCATAAGACATGACATACATACTTAGCACATAAACACATAGAGATCTAACCTTAAAAGAGATGAGGGTACTGCTGGAGCATAGACTCCCGTGTCTCCCAAGTGCATTCCTCTAAATTGTGGTGGTTCCACAGGACTTTCACCATCAGGATTTCCTTGTTCCTTAGCTTTCTGATCTGGGTGTCTATGATCCGTACTGGCTGTTCAACATAGGTGAAATCCTCTTGGACCTCCACATTAGGCTCACTAAGAACCTTGCTCGGATCTGACACAAACTTCCTCAACATTGAAACATGGAAAACCGGATGGATTCTTTCCATTGAAGCAGGTAAATCCAGCTTGTACGACACATTCCCAATCTTTTGCAAGATCTTGAAGGGCCCGATGTATCGTGGGGCTAGTTTACCTTTCCTCCCAAAGCGAACCACTCCTTTCATAGGAGACACCTTGAGCAATACCAGATCCCCCTCCTGAAACTCTAACTGCCTTCTGCGGATGTCTGCATAACTCTTCTGTCTGCTTGCAACAGTCTTGATCCTTTCTCTGATTATGGGTACTACCCTGCTGGTAATCTCTACTAGCTCAGGCCCTGCCAAGGCCTTTTCTCCAACCTCTTCCCAGCAAACAGGAGATCTGCACTTCCTTCCATATAAAGCTTCATATGGAGCCATCCCGATGCTAGCATGATGGCTGTTATTGTAGGCAAACTCCACCAAAGGTAGATGCTGCCTCCAAGAACCGCCAAAGTCCAGCACACACATTCTGAGCATATCCTCTATGGTCTGGATGGTCCTTTCTGATTGTCCGTCCGTCTGTGGGTGGAAGGCAGTACTGAAATCCAACCTGGTACCCATGACACTCTGCAGACTCCGCCAAAATCTAGAGGTGAACTGGGGCCCTCTATCTGACACTATCGAAACAGGAACCCCATGCAGCCTAACGATCTCATCAACGTACACCTGCGCCAACTTGTCCACAGAATAGCCACTCCTGACAGGGATGAAGTGAGCAGATTTGGTGAGTCTGTCCACAATCACCCATATGGAGTCCAATTTGTTGGACGCCGCCGGTAGCCCCACTACGAAGTCCATAGCTATATTTTCCCATTTCCATTCTGGAATAGGTAGCGGGTTAAGCATTCCAGCCGGCTTCTGATGTTCCAGCTTCACCCTCTGACACACTTCGCAAACTGACACAAACTGTGCCACTTCTTTCTTCATAGCCGGCCACCAATAAACCTTCTTTAGATCTTGATACATCTTAGTGGCCCCGGGGTGAACGCTGTATCTTGCATTATGAGCCTCTCTCATAATGTCTCCTTTTAGCCCTATGTCATCTGGTACACATAATCTGCTCCCATAGCGGAGGATCCCCTTGCTGTCGAATCTGAACTCACTATCATTGCCTGACTGAACAGTCCTGGAAATCTTTACTAACTCCTGGTCGTCATGCTGTTTCTGAGCCACCTGCTCCAGAAACATGGGTGCCACTCTCATTTGGGCCACCAAGGCACCTGTACCAGACAACTCCATCTGTAGACCTTCCTCAATGAGCTTGTAAAACTCCTTCACCACTGGCCTCCTCTCTGCCGATATGTGGGATAAACTGCCGAGTGATTTCCGGCTTAAGGCGTCTGCCACAACATTCGCCTTACCCAGATGGTACTGAATCTTGCAATCATAGTCACTCAGCAGCTCCACCCATCTCCTCTGTCTTAAATTCAAATCTCTTTGACTCAGGATGTACTGCAGGCTTTTATGATCTGTAAAGATCTCACATTTAACCCCATAGAGGTAGTGCCTCCACATCTTGAGTGCAAAGATTACTGCTGCCATCTCAAGGTCATGCGTGGGGTAATTCAACTCATGCTTCTTCAGCTGTCTGGAAGCATAAGCAATCACCCTCTCATTCTGCATTAGTACACAACCCAGTCCCACACGGGACGCATCACAAAAGACTGTAAAGTCCTCATCACTAGATGGCAGAGCTAAAACTGGTGCTGAAGTCAACCTCTTCTTAAGCTCTTCAAAACTCTCTTCGCACTGGTCGGTCCACACAAACTTCTGATTCTTTCTGGTTAGTTTGGTCAGAGGAGCTGCAATCTTTGAGAAGTCCTGAACGAACCTCCTGTAGTAACCTGCCAAACCCAAGAAACTTCTAATCTCTGTCACTGAAGTGGGTCTAGGCCAGTTAGCCACAGCTTCTACCTTCTTGGGGTCTACCTCTATTCCATTTTCTGACACAACATGCCCCAAGAATGAAATGCTCCTCAGCCAGAATTCACACTTAGAGAACTTGGCATACAAGCCATGTTCCCTCAAGGTCTGTAGAACCAACCTCAGATGATGGGCATGCTCCTCTGCATTCCTGGAATACACTAAGATATCGTCTATGAAGACAATAACGAAGTGATCCAGATATTGGCTAAATACTCTGTTCATGAGATCCATGAATGCTGCAGGGGCGTTGGTTAACCCGAACGGCATCACAAGGAACTCAAAATGCCCATATCTGGTCCTGAAAGCTGTCTTTGGCACATCTTCATCCCTTATCCTTAGCTGATGGTACCCCGATCTTAGATCTATTTTGGAGAAACAACCCGCTCCTGCTAGCTGGTCGAATAGATCATCGATCCTTGGCAGAGGGTACCTATTTTTGGTAGTGACTTTGTTCAACTGCCTGTAGTCGATACAAAGTCTGAGGGACCCATCCTTCTTTCTCACAAACAAGACCGGAGCACCCCAAGGTGAGGTACTCTGTCGGATGAAGCCTTTTTCTACCAGCTCTTGCAACTGCTCTTTCAACTCCTTTAACTTGGCTGGGGCCATCCTGTAGGGAGGGATAGAGATCGGTCTAGTTCCAGGCACCAACTCTATCTCGAACTCTATCTCCCTAACAGGTGGTAAACCTAGAAGCTCGTCTGGAAAGACATCCTGAAACTCTCTGACAACTGGCACCGAGGCTGGCTCCCTGACCTGACTGCTAAGCTCTCACATGAGCCAAATACCCCTGACATCCCTTCCTAAGCAACCTACGAGCCTGAAGAGCTGATATTAGACCTCTAGGTGTACACCTCTTGTCTCCTCTGAAGACGACCTCTGACCCGTTCTGATCTCTGAATTTGACTACCTTGTCCCTGCAGTCCAAGGTAGCACCATGGGTAGATAGCCAATCCATCCCTAGAATGATGTCAAAGTCTGTCAAATCTAGAACCACAAGGTCGGCGGAGAGGCATCTTCCCTCAACAAAAACTGGACTGTACTGGCAGACTGACTCTGCCACTAACAGGTCACATTTGGGTCCACTGACCCATAGGGGACACTCTAACCCAGAGACTATCAGACCCAACCTCTCAACGGCTCTCGGAGCAATAAATGAATGAGATGCACCCGGGTCCATTAATGCATACACATCAGAACACCCAATGACGAGATTACCTGACACCACGGTGTTGGATGTGTTAGCCTCCTGCTGAGTCATGGTGAAGATCCTGGCTGGAGCTGATGGACCTTCACCTCGGGAACTAGAAGAAGAGGCTGCCCCTCTCCCTCTACCTCTGCCACTGCCCTGAGTTGTGGCTGGAGCTGCTGGCTGTGCCACACTACCAGAAGCTGTTTGTTGGGGCTGGCCCATAAAAGGTGCTCTAGGACACTCCCGAGCCATGTGTCCCTCCTGTCCACATCTGAAACATGTATTAGTCCTAGCTCGACACACTCCCCTGTGCGGCCTTCCACATCTCTGGCATTCTGTACCATCTGAGCCTGAGCTCGAGCCACCGCCAAATCCCAGACCGGATTTCAACTTATTCCAAAACTTATTCTTCTTCGACTTCTTGGTGGTGTTATCCCACCTCTTCTTACTTGAGCTCTGAGAAGAGAGACCTGGCCCTCCTATGCCTGGGGTCTTAACCCCTAAAGACTGGGTCACTGACTGCTTCACTGACCCCTCAACTATAGCACTCGCCTCCATCCTTCGAGCCATATCCATCACAGTGTGGAAACTTTCCCTCTCAACTGACTGAATCAACGAGGAGTACCTAGAATGCAGCTTCATAACATATCTCTTGGCTTTCTTCGTATCTGTATCTAGAGCTTGCCCTGAAAAAGGCAATAGCTCTAAGAATTTATCCGTGAACTCCTCTACACTCATGTGCTCTGTCTGCCTTAGTTGCTCAAACTCAATCATTTTCAGTTCTCTGGAACTGTCTGGAAAAGCCCATCCAGCGAACTCATTCGCAAATTCCTCCCATGTCATGCCGTCTAGTCTCGGGTCCACATAACACTTGAACCATTCCCGTGCCTTCTTGCACTTTAAGGTGAACCCTGCCATCTGAATGGCCCTGCTACCATCTGCCCCTAGCTCATCAGTTATTGTCTTCACTACTCCCAAATATTCAAAGGGGTCATCCCCTGACTTGTATTTGGGAGCATCCAGCTTAAGGTAATCTGTCATCTTTACTTTGCTCCCACCAGCCGAGCTAGGTCTAGGAGGTTGAGTAACAGGGGCTACTGGTTCTGTGGGTGGTGGAGGTGGGGGTGCAGCATTCCCCGAGGTGGGGTTTGCCGGGTTTGGATAGAAGGGTGAGGGTGGATAAGCTGGGTACTGCGTGTAAGGTGGATAGAAAGGTGGATAAGGCATGTAGGTAGGGTAGGGGTTAAAGCTGGAATAATCCGATGTGCCTCCCATCGGATACCCTGAACCCTGTGGGAAGGGTGGATAATGGGGTGGAAAACCATACCCCGAGGCCTGAACGCCTCCCTGAGACTCCCCTGTCCCCTCTTCCTCCATGCTCACATCCAGGTTCCCATCCCTCCTCTGATCCTCTTCCATAACCTCCCTCATATCTGAAGAACTTCCTCCCCTATCAGTCCCCCTTCGGCTAGCATCAAAAGACCTTCTAGGGTCCCTTGACACTCTTTCTCTGTTGGCTCTACAAGACATTTCCCTAGGCAATGTAGGAGGACGGGCGCTTGTGCCCTCATCCTCAGGTGGTACTCCAGTCAATCTTGCAGATTGACGGGTTCCTCTCATCCTATTTTCTGAAAAAAGTACACATCACACAACATTAGCATCATATGGTTCATGTGGGCACACATGAACCCTCATCACATATATATCATTCATATCACAACATCAATGCACATGTATATAATCATGGCATTTCACATCATCATACAAGACAGGACTCCACATCCTATCCTAGTGGACATGATCTTTCCTATTGTGCTTGACCTTCTAGAACATCTATGAGCCCGACACTCTAGGTCCGATCCTATGAACCTAGGGCTCTGATACCATTCTGTAATGACCTAAAAATCGGACCGCTACCGGCGCTAGGATCCAGGTCGGCTTAAGGCCGCCGGGACCCGTAGCAAGCCTAACATGCAACATGAAAACCTGTTTAATCCCATACATGATTAAGAAGATACATAAAAATTTAAAAATTTTCTTTCATACACCCAACTCAACCTGAGCATGCGCTGTACATAGCCATAATCATAATCATGACCCCTCTGTGGGATCCCATCAATGCCCCAATGGGCAATACATCATAAGATGAGTTGGCTTACATGAACATTATAAAACATCTTTGACCATGTATTAAAAGGGATACCTCATACATAAAGTCAAGCACAATCTCTAATCCTCAATATCATTACATGACTGAAACTGTACTTTTACATAAGATTAATACATTTAACATGTCCACACTATCTATTACATATACCAGACTTCATTACTCTTGTAAACCTCCTGGTCTACCCTGTACCTGCAATCCTGGGGAAATTTGGGAGAGGGGTGAGCTACTAGAGCCCAGTGAGCAGAATAATAAAACATTTAAAAACATATGATAACATGGAATGCATCACATCACAGCTAATCACATCAAGGATGAACTTGTCACCATCAGCCCTCTACATAGTCCAACTGTGCCAGAACATAGAATGGGTCCTGGTCTTTCTCTTACATAGCATAACATAACATGGTCTAACTGTGCCAGAATGTAGAATGGGTCCTGGTCTTTCTCTTACATAGTGCCAGCGAACGTAGAATGGGTCCCACTGGTCTTACTTTCCGTACCGTACATATCACATCGTCACATCATAGATCGAGGGCTATGGATCATCCAACATTCATCCGCATCAACATTTAAAATATGCAATGCAACATATTCGTGAATTCTAATGCAAGCAACCTAATTCATCACATGGCATTTATGATGCATGATCATGCTCAATCCTTGCAATTGATTTGCTTAAAAACATAAAGAGTTATTCCACTCACCTCTGGATAGCTCTGACCAGACACTGGGGCAACAGACTCATTGCTGGGGTCCTCGATTCCTCGGGTCCGAACCTACACAGGTGGACTCAAATGAGGGACCAAACAAACATGAACATAACTCTAAACTACTCCCCAAAAACCCCCTAAAACCTCATGAAACAATCATAGAAAAACATGCAAGAGAGGGCTGGACAGGGCACTTTCGGCGGCAGGTTCGGCGGCCGAAAGTCCCTCCAGAGCCGAAAGTCAGGCAGGTTCGGCGGCACCTTCGGCGGCCGAAACTCCCAGACAGAGGCGAAACTCATGCATGTTCGGCGGCCGAAACTCCCATACAGAGACGAAAGTCTCCTTTCGGGGGCAAGCTTCGGCAGCCGAAGGCTGCCTCCACAAGCACGTTTGGCGGCCGAAAGTTCCTTCAGCTGCCGAACCTGGTTTCTCCCTGAATGGCAGAAACTCAACTCCCTTATGCATTTATGCCTCCACTCTCATCCAAACATGCATAAACTTGTTCTACAACACTCAAACACAAGCATACAAGTTCCTAGGGGCATCAACTAACTAAAACCCCATCTACAACACATCAAACATACATTTGCAAGCCACATTATTCAAAATCACATCAAAAACTCATAAACTCAACCTAAGCTACACATGCATTTTTTACCCCATGAACTTACATAAAACTTGTCTAAAACATAAAGTAAGCTAGAGATCGACCCTTACCTCTTGAAGATCGAGGGTAGAGGCGATCTAACTTGGAGTTGGAAGAGATTTGAGTTCTTGAACCTCAAAGCTCCAAAACTTGCTCAAAACTCGAAAATCTTCAAAACAAGATGAAAACTAGTGAAAAACTCAAAAGATCTGAAGGAGAAGACTCAAGATCGGTGAGGGGCGGCGGAGAACTCACCTTGGCCGGAAATGGGGAAAAAGCTCGCCCGTTTTCGGCTAAGGGACCCTTTTATAGTGGCTGGCCAGGCCACGTTCGGGGGCCGAATGTGCCTCCGCATGCATGCCATGTTCGGCGGCCGAACTTGAGGTTCGGCGGCCGAACCTAGACTTCCCTCACTTATGCTTTCGGGGGCCTAAAGGCGCTCCCGAAGGCATGCATGTTCGGGGGCCGAACTTGAGGTTCGGCGGCCGAACCTAAGTTTTCCTTCAAGGTTGTTTTTATGCAAAAACTCATTTCCATTTTACTTAAAACCATGAAATACCTTATAACATTTTATGAAAACATGATTCTACCCTACTAGAGGCTTCCGACATCCGAGATTCCACCGGACGGTAGGAATTCCGATACCGGAGTCTAGCCGGGTATTACACGCCCTCAGCCGAAAGTCACTAGGCAGTTTAGCCCATCTAGCAGCCGAGCGGAGACCAGTAGTGATGGAGCTTTATAAGCTCTTAGAAGAGGGGTTACAGCTAGAGTTGTCTGGTACAGGTGCGTTGATAGCACAGATGAGCGTGACACCTGTGTTTCTGGAGCAGATAGCTCAGAGACAGCACGAGGACCCAGAGTTGATGAAAATTGCCAGGACTGTTCAGTCAGGCAACAGTGCAGAGTTCAGATTTGATAGCAAAGGGATCCTCCGTTATGGGAGTCGACTTTGTGTACCCGATAGCAGTGTGAAGGAAGACATTATGAGGGAAGCTCATAATGCAAGGTATAGTGTTCACCCAGGAGCCACCAAGATGTATCAGGATCTGAAAAGGGTCTATTGGTGGCCAGCCATGAAGAAAGAAGTGGCGCAGTTTGTGACAGTCTGTGAAATTTGCCAAAGGGTGAAACTAGAGCATCAGAAACCAGCTGGAATGCTTAACCCATTACCGATTCCAGAGTGGAAATGGGAGAACATAGCCATGGATTTTGTAGTGGGCTTACCAGCAGCGTCCAACAGGATAGACTCTATATGGGTGATTGTGGACAGACTCACGAAATCTGCTCATTTTCTCCCAGTTCGGAGTAACTATTCTGTGGATAAGTTGGCACAGGTATATTTGGATGAGATAGTGAGATTACATGGTGTTCCAGTATCTATAGTCTCAGATAGAGGACCTCAGTTTACCTCTAGATTTTGGCGAAGTCTGCAGAGTGCGATGGGCACGAGACTGGATTTTAGCACTGCTTTCCACCCACAGACTGATGGACAGTCAGAAAGGACCATCCAGACCATAGAAGATATGCTTCGACTGTGTGTGTTAGACTTTGGCGGTTCTTGGAGGCAACATCTACCTTTGGTGGAGTTTGCCTACAATAACAGCCATCATGCTAGCATCGGGATGGCTCCTTATGAAGCTTTGTATGGGAGGAAGTGCAGATCCCCTGTTTGTTGGGAAGAAATAGGAGAGAAGGCTCTTGCAGGGCCAGAATTAGTAGAGATTACTAGTAGAGTGGTGCCCATGATCAGAGAGAGAATCAGAACAGCGCAGAGTAGACAGAAAAGTTATGCAGACGTGCGCAGAAAGCAGTTAGAGTTTCAGGAGGGGAATTGGGTATTGCTAAAAGTGTCTCCAATGAAAGGAGTGGTTCGTTTTGGAAAGAAAGGTAAGCTAGCCCCACGGTACATTGGACCCTTTGAGATCTTGCAGAGGATCGGAAATGTGTCATATAAGCTAGATTTACCTGCTTCTATGGAGAGAATTCACCCGGTATTTCATGTTTCTATGCTACGGCAGTTTGTGTCAGATCCGAATCAGGTTCTGAGTGAGCCTAAGGTGGAGATTCTTACAGATCTCACCTATATAGAGCAGCCAGTGCGGATTCTGGACACACAGATCAGACAGCTAAGGAACAAAGAGATCCCAATGGTGAAAGTTCTGTGGAACCACCATAATCTAGAAGAGTGCACCTGGGAGACGCGGGAGTCGATGCTCCAGCAGTATCCATATTTGTTTTGAGGTTAGTTTCCTCCTTTTTTATGTGTTACTTGTTTGTTTTTGGACATTCGAGGACGAATGTTCTTAAGGGGGGGAGAATGTAATACCCGGCTAGAGTCTGGCGTCGGAATTCTACTTTCCGGTGGCGTCCGGGATGTCGGAAGTCTCTAGCAGGGTTCGATTTATGTTTTTCTAAACTGTTTTGGTATATTGCATAGTTTTAAAGCTTAAGGAAATGAGTTTTTGAGTGAAATGAACCAAGGCAGAAAAGCCAGGTTCGGCCGCCGAAGTTGAGGTTCGGCCGCCGAACATGCATGGCTTTCGGTTTCACGTGTGGCCGCCGAAGGTGGTCTGGCCAGCCACCTATAAATGGCCCTCAGTCGGTTGAAGCGGTAAGAGCACCATTTCTTTCACTTGCTGAGGTGAAACTCAATCCTTTGTGAGTATTCGTTCATGTTTTCATTAAATCATGCAAAGATTTGCTTAGTTTTTATGATCTTTTGAAGGTTTTAAGCTAAAAACTCAAAGTTGTGAAGGTTGGAGAGGTTGAAGGAGAGTTGCTCCAAAACTCCACGTGAGGATCATTCATCTACTTGTTTTTACAAGGTAAGTGAGGATCCTGAACTTGTTTTTATGTTTTCTGAAGGTTTTATGGGGTTTATGGAGAGAGGTGCATGAATAGGGTTATGTGTGAGGTTTTGACGATTTTGTGCATAGAACCTGTTTCTGTGTTGTTATGTTGTGTTGTTGGGGTGTTTAGGTAGTTTCTGACCCCTTTGAGCATATACATGAGTGTATGCAAGGTGAGGAATTGAGGTGTGTGAAGTGGAGTGCATTTTGTGCATTGGTGAGAGGCAGGGCAAGTTTCTGCCCTGCTGATGAACTCAGGTTCGGCAGCCGAAGGTACATTCGGCCGCCGAACCCCTGAGGAGAAAAGAGGAGGTGGCTTCGGCTGCCCAAACTTGCCCCTGAGCTTTTGGACTTTCGGCTCTGGAGGGAAGTTCGGCCGCCGAAGGTGCCGTCGAAGGTTAGAGACTTTCGTCTCTGGAGTGCCTTTCAGCCTCCGAAACTTGCCCCCGAAAGGGTTTGGCAGCCGAAAGTGGAAGTTCGGCCGCCGAAGGTGCTTGAGTTTCATCTCTGGAGAGGACTTTCGGCCGCCGAAAGTGTCCTGTCCAGCTTTCCTTTGCATGCTTTGCATGGATGTTAGAGTGAGTTTAAGGGGATTCTTGGGGGGTGTCATAGAGTTGGTCATACGCTAGTTTGGTCCCTCATGTGAATCCATCTATATAGGTACAGACCAGAGGAACCAGAGAGAGTAGCAGTGAGTTCTGCTCCAGAGTTTTCAGAGCCTGCAGAGTCAGTCAGTCCAGATAGCCAGAGGTGAGTGGAACTAAACTTATGCCTTTTAATTGAAACATAAACTGCTTTCAGCATAGTTCATGCATCATGAGTATACAGCAGGTTGTTTGCATTAGCATCCACGAATATGTTGCATTGCATAGTTATTTGTTGATGTGGGTGAATGCTGCATGATCCTATAGTCTTAGATAGGAAGTCCAGGAGCCTTTGACTACGCCCTGGCAGGTACAGAGAAGTCCAGGAGCCTTTGACTACGCCCTGGCAGGTATATAGTAAAGACCAGGAGCCTTTGACTACGCCCTGGCAATGGTAAGTACAGAGGTGTTATATACACATATACATATATGACAGGAAGACCAGGTGCTCGATTCTATGCCCTGGCACAGATTTACTGGGACTATGTGGTGACAGGTTTACTCTTGATGTGGATTGTCTGTGATATGGTGCATTCCATGAGATCATATTTTAATGACTTGTTTTACTGTTCTACTCACTGGGCTATAGAGCTCATCCCACTCCCTTAACCCCAGTTTTGCAGGTTCAGTGTACAGTATAGAGAAGAGAGCAGCAGAATGCCAAAAGAGTAAAGAGTAAAGAGACTTGTAATAGTGTAGAGTGGACATGTAATATGAAAGAGATGTACTAGTTGTGTTTTCAGTTACAGATGTGCTTGACTTGTGCTTGACTTAGTAGTTTGTGATGTAAATCTGTTGGTATGTACATGATCTGTATATGTATATGTTTTACAGAGTATGTGAAAAACCAGGCTTAATAGGTATGAGTTAACCCATCTAGAGCAAGCTCTAGTCAGGGGTACAGAGTACAGAGTACAGAGTACAGAGTACAGCGTACAGAGTACAGAGTACAGAGATAGTGCATGCACATGTTAAGCCTTGGTTCAGAAAAGAGTTTTTATTTTGACATATCCTAAAACTGTTATACAAACAGACCATGTACACAAACGATTTACAGTACAACTGAATCAAGCACAACTCTGACTCTATACACTAGTTACATCTCGTTACAGTATTACATGTCCACACTATGCTATTACAAAGCTCTTTACTCTTTCTGTACTCTGCGGATCTTCCACTGTACAACCTGTACACTGAACCTACAAGACTGGGGTTAAGGGAGTGGGATGAGCTCTATAGCCCAGTGAGTAGAACAGTAAAACAAGTCATTAAAACATGATCTTATGGAATGCATCATATCACAGACAATCCACATCAAGGGTAAACCTGTCACCACATAGTCCCGGTAGCTCTACCGTGCCAGGGCGTAGAATCGAGCACCTGGTCTTCCTGTCATATATGTATACGTGTATATAACACCTGTGTACTTACCATTGCCAGGGCGTAGTCAAAGGCTCCTGGATTTTTCTATACCTGCCAGGGCGTAGTCAAAGGCTCCTGGACTTCTCTATACCTGCCAGGGCGTAGTCAAAGGCTCCTGGACTTCTCTCAGAGACTATTGGATCATTCAGCATTCACCCACATCAACAAATAACTATGCAATGCAATATATTCGTGAATTCTAATGCAAACAACCTACTGCATACTCATGATGCATGAATGATGCTAAAAGCATTTCATTTCTCAATTAAAAGAATTAAGTTTAGTTCCACTCACCTCTGCTCCTCTAGCAGATACTGAACTGACTCTGCAACACCTAACACTGACGACCTCCGCGAGCTCTCGGGTCCAATCCTACACAAGTGGACTCGAATGAGGTGTCAAACTAGCTCAATAAAAACCCTATAGACCTTCCCATAAACCCCCTAAAAGATCTTAAAACAATCACATAAACCATGCAAAAGAAGGTTGGACAGAACACTTTCGGCAGCAGGTTCGGCGGCCGAATGTCCTCTCCAGAGCCGAAACTCATGCACCTTCGGCGGCCGAATCTCTACTTTCGGCAGCCGAACCCTTTTGGGGGCAAGGTTCGGGGGCAGAAACACACTCCAGAGACGAAAGTCTCTAACCTTTGGCGGCACCTTCGGCGGCCGAAGTCCCCCTCCAGAGCCGAAACTCAAAACTCTCGGGGGTGAGCTTTGGCAATCGAAGCCACCTCTTCAAGGGGTTTGGTGGCCGAGTGTGCCTTCGGCTGCCGAACCTGAGTTCATCCAGAACTCATCCTCGACGGCAACCAAGCTCCTCAATCCTTTCCAACACCCAAAACATGCATAACACAACTCCTCAACATACATATACTCTAGTATATGCACAAAGGGGTCCAAAACTACCTAAAAACCCCAACAAACAACACATATAACATATCTAAACATGCTTGCACCCATAAACCATCAAAAACACACTTTTAAACCTAATCATGCAACTCTACCCAAAAACTCCATAAAACCTCTATAAATCATCAAAAGAAGTTCAGGATCTTCACTTACCTCTTGAAATCAAGAAGATGAACGATCTGAACTAAGAGATATGGAGCAACTCTCCTTCAAACTCTCCAAACCTCAAAACTTCTCTTTTTAACTTAAAACCTTCAAAACAACATGAAAACCAATCAAACCTTTGCAAGATTTGATAAAACCATGAAAAATACCCATGGAGGACAAGATCTTACCTCTAGAAGTGAAAAGACAAGCTATACTTATCCATTTCATCGACTGGAGGCGTTTTATAGGTGGCTGACCGACTCAGCTTCGGCAGCCTAACCCCATGCAAAACCATGCAACGTTCGGCGGCCGAACTTGGAGTTTCGGAAGCCGAATCTAAAGCACTTTCGGCGGCCGAACATTCCCTTCGGCGGCCGAACCTGCATTTTGCCTCCTGGGTCTTTTCTCTTCAAAACTCAATCCTATCTCATTTTAAACCTTTAACACCTTAAAAACATTTAAGACAACCTTTCTCTTACCCTTCTAGAAACCTCTGACATCTTCGAATTCCACCGGACGGTAGAAATTCCGATGCCTGATCTAGCCGGGTATTACACGTTGTGTCAGTCAAGTAGGAACCATGGGCCAAACAAGAAGTAACGTTCAAACCTACAGACAAGGCAATCATTTTTTCAATCTGACCCGTTGATTGTCAACATCCACCTAAACAGGTTTGAGGTGAGGTGAGTCTTGGTGGATATAAGTAGTTCCATTAATCTCCTCACCTTAAATGTTTTTAATAAGTTGGGCTTGGATAAAAATAACCTTGTTAAAGTCTCATATCTATTAGTAGGATTATGGGATAAAACTGTGACAGTGCTAGACACCATCGACCTCCCCCATGTGTTGGGTGATGAGAAGCATAAGTGGTAGCTTTATGCGGAGTTTGCGGTGGTAGATATCCCGCTTGCATACAATGTGATACTCGGACACCGGGTTCTAAACTGTCATAGTATAATTATTAATATGTGTGTTATATGTCTTAAGTTACCAGCTCCAAGGAGATTAGCTATTGTCCGAGGCAACTAGAAGTCAACCTAAGAATGTTACAAATACTCTACAAAAAGTCTCAGAAAAGCGACGATGCCCATTGACTTGTTAGAAAAGCATGATTTCCACATAAAATCAGAGCCAGTAGACCTAGTAGAAAATTTCCAGTTACATAAGAATCAAAAGGTATGGTTTGATACTGCGTTAACTAGTGAAATAAAAAAACCATTTAATAGAATTATTATTATGCATAGTAACCACCTTTGCCTGGTCTCCAGAAGATGTGATAGGGGTGGACCCAACTCTTATCATCCATAAGCTGTCTATCGATAAAACAATAAAACCAATGCAGCAAAATAAAAGGAAGTTTGCTTTGGAGAGACAGCGGGTGATCAAGGAGGAGGTTAATAAGTTGTTAAGTGTAGGATTAATAAAGGAGGTCCAGTATCCTACATGGCTCACCAATGTAGTACTAGTAAAGAAGGCCAACGGGAAATGGAGGATGTGCGTGGATTTTACTGACTTGAATAAAGCATGTCCGAAGGACCATTATCCACTTCCATCTATCGACAGGTTAGTGACTCTACCTCAGGTCACGTAGTGGTTTCCTTTCTTGATGCCATTTCAAGTTATCAATAGATCATGATGGATACCGAAGATGCATAAAAGACTGTGTTCATCACCAACATAGGAGTATTCTGCTATAAAGTGATGTCATTCAGACTAAATAATAAAGGGGCGACTTACCAAAAGCTAGTGTTAAAGACATGGCAAGATCAACGGTCGAAGTGTACGTGGATGACATGGTGGTTAAGAATCAATCTTTAGAAGATCATCTAGATGACATCCAGAAAGTTTTTGATGTATTGGATAAGGCAGGTGTGAAACTAAGCCCTAAAATGTGCACCTCTGAGGTAAAAGCTAGAAAGTTCTTGGTGTATATGGGTTTAGAAAGAGGCATAGAAGCAAAATCTAAAAAAATTAGTGCCACCTAAAATATGGAGGCACCTAAAACCATTAATAAAATACAAAAGTCGAATGGGTGAGTCACAACTCTTGGCTGGTTTATATCATGCTTGGCCAGAAGGTGCTTCTCATTCTTTAAAGCCTTAAAAGACAAAAATAAGTTTGTTTGGGGGGGGGGGGGAAGAATGCTTGGAAGCATTTGAAAGTTTAAAAACCTTTTTATCATCTCCCCTTTTGCTAAGCTCGCCCGTCGAAGGCGCATTTTTGTTTCTATACTTGTCTGTAATGCAGGAAACAGTAAGCTTAGTTCTCATTCGTGAGAACAAAGAGGAGTAAAGCCCAGTCTATTACGCCAACCAAGTATTGAAAAGGGCAGAATTAAACTATCTTCCTCTTGAAAAATTAGCGTTGACAGTCCTAATGTCTGCCACACAGTTACATCCATACTTTGAATCACTCACCATAGAAGTCAGAATAGATTATCCATTGCGAAAGGTTTTACATAGGCCGAAGCTGTCAAGGAGACTGTCCACCTGGGCAGTAATCCTATCAACTTTTGATATCAGGTATGACCCAAGAAAGGCCATGAAAGCCCAGGCAATAGCCAATTTTATTACAGAAATGACTCTGTCGTCAGAGCCTTTAAAATTTCCTAAATCATTAATTAAGGAGTGGAAGGTTTGGGCAGATGGAGCTTGTAGAGTAGGGAGTTCTGGGATTGGGATCCTCTTACACAGTCAAACCCAGATAAAGCTTCGCTATGCGGCAAAACTCGCTTTCAGCACTACCAACAACGTAGCCGAGTACGAGGCTGTGATAATGGCCCTAAAAATCATCAAGGGAATAGGTATATGTTGGAAAGAATCCTCTGTTATGATTGTAAATCAATGAGTGATCAAATCTTACCATGTTTAGCATAGCATGATTCTAGGACATAATTGAGGGCACAATCAAAGGTCTAATTGTTCATATTATGTACTATATAAACTCTGTAACTTACTACACAAGAAGTAAGAAAATAAAAATAGTTTTCTTCCTATAATCTCAAGATGGTATCAGAGCCTCCCCATCCGATGTTGGGCGCCCCATAAATGTGCCACGCACCAGTAAAAATTCTAGGCGTGAGGGGGGATGTTGAATCCCACATCGGTTGTGGAAAGGGGTAATGTGCCCCTTACATGGGCTATAGACACTCCTCCCTCTTGAGCTAGCTTTTGGGGTGAGTTAGGCCTAGTCTAAATTTAACATGGTATCAGAGCAGGTTTCGGCCTAAAATTATAGCCGTCCTGCAATCATCCGTTACCAGATACCTTTCCCGACCTTCTCTCACTAAACTAGCCTACCATATACCTTTCCCAACTTCTTTCTCTCACTGAAACAACAATAGCCAACCTCCCCAGCCCGGCTGACCAATCCCAAGCAATAATTGATCCAATAGCAGACCTGTCACAAAAACTATTCCAGTTAATTCAGAATAGCCAAAATGGAAATCAGAAATTAGCAAACCAATTCACTCTTGATTCAGCACAGCCACCGTCCGACATAAAATTGAATGATTCCAATTATGTTGTCTGGGCAAAGATGATGGAGATGTTTATCACAAGGCGAGGGAAATCAAACCATCTGACTGGGACTCCCTCCCCTCCGACAGAAACAGACCCCGCAATTTACCATTGGCAAACTAATGACAGCATTGTCCGAGGATGGTTAATCCAGACGATAGAGCAGAAGCTCCGTCCAAATTTATTGCAGCACAAGACAAGCAAAGGACTATGGGATGCCCTCAAGATCAGATTCAATACAGGTAGCAACAAACTTATCATTTACGAGTTACAGTCTAAAGCATACAAATTAACACAACAAGGAAGCAATCTGGAAGATTTATACAACGATCTTCAGGCCATCTGGGCCGAGATCGATGAAAGACAACCGACCAAAATCGAAGGAGACAACAATATCATTATCCGGAACCGGGAAATCCAGGAGGAACATCTGTACCTATTTTTGGCCGGAGTACGGTCGGACTTTGATCCAGTCCGTCGAGAAATTTTCAACGAGGAGCCATTGCCGACCTTGGACAATGCCTACTCTCGGCTCCGAGGTGAGAAGTTGCACCGTGCCATCCACCTTCCTCTTCCATCACCAGCGACAGCAGGTTCCGACCTTGTGGGGGCCGGTCTATTGGCTAAAAACCGGTCAGACACAGACAAGTCATCACTCTAGGATGATAAATCAGGCTTAAAATGCACCCATTGCGGCAGATCTCGACATACGCGGGATGGATGCTTTAAGATCATAGGGTATCCGGAGTGGTGGGAGGAAAACAAGATCCGTAAGAAGAAAGGAAAGGGACAAGGCGCAGGGAATACGGCCGCGGTCACTACCAGCGGCACCCAAAAGGCTGCCTGCGGCAACAACCTGATCAGACAAACGGAGGAAAACTCAGGCAACGGACAGAGCTCAGGGTTTGCAACGGACAAGGAGCCGAGAAAGGAGGAGGCATGGGTGTCCCTTGTGATCGGGAAGGAGGTATTTTAGGGTTAGAAAGGAGGGACAATGACCTTTCTACCCCTATCTCTTTAAATAAATCTAAATGTGCCCCTGCTTGTTTTAATTCTTGTAAAATTAAATCCCTGGTCCCGGATGTTTTAGATAAGTCTGTTTGTAATCTCAAAACTGAATCGTTAGCCCTTAATTCTATTGGTCATGCTCACAAGGTACAAAATGCTAGTGGGTGGATATTTGATTCAGGAGCCACAGACACTATGACTAATGATTCTTCAGATTTTGTTGTGTCAGCCCCACCCTCAAAATCCAATATTCTAAACGCTACCGGTGGCTCGTTCCCGGTCATCGGTGGTGGTACCGTTTCTATAACCCCCATTTTAAATGTCTCCAACAGCCTCTATGTACCTTTCTTATCTTGCAAATTACTCTCTGTCAGTCAGATCACCAAACAGTTAAATTGCAGAGTACTCATGTATCCTCATTTTTGTGTTTTGCAGGATATTCATACGGGCACGGTACTGGGCCGTGGTAGTGGGAAAGATGGACTGTACTATGTGGAGGAGGTCTCAAGTACTGGGTCAACTCATTTAGCTCAAGGGTCCCCAACCCGACAGTTATGGCTCTGGCACCGGCACTTCGGCCATCCCTCAAGTGATTATCTTCGTACTTTGTTTCCTGAGTTTAGATCCATTGACATTCCAGTTTGTACTTCATGCGTGCTTGCTAAGAGTTATAAGAGTACTTATCATATATCCACAAATAAATCTGATACTCCCTTCTCAATAATACACACTGATGTATGGGGGCCTGCCCCGGAAACTGTCTCCCCTGATTATAGATACTTTGTGACTTTTATTGATGATTGCACTCATGTTACTTGGATTTACCTGTTAAAAAATAAACGAAGTGGCTGAGAAATTCTGTGATTTTTTCCGCATGATTAAAACCCAATTTCACAGGACCATTCAAGTCCTCCGATCTGACAATGGGGGGGAATTTGTCAATAACCATCTCCAAACTTTTTTCCGGGATAATGGGATCCTTCACCAAACTACTTGCCCTTATACACCACAGCAAAATGGGGTCGCTGAAAGAAAAAATCAATATATCCTTGAGACTGCCCGAGCCCTATTGTTTGAAGCCCAAGTTCCTCCTAAGTTTTGGTCTGAAGCAGTTGCCACGTCCATTTACCTCATCAATCGACTTCTGTCTCGCGTTCTTAATTTCCAATCTCCCTTGCATACCTTGTCCTCTCATCACACCATCCCTTCCCATCTCAACCTTCCACCTAAAATTTTTGGCTGCACAGTTTATGTTCACATTCCTAAAACACACCGCACTAAACTTGATCCATGTGCTCTTAAATGTGTTTTCTTTGGTTATGGTGTCCATAAAAAGGGCTATCGGTGTTTTGACCCAATCTCTAAACGGATCTTCACCACCATGGACTGCACCTTCTAGAAGAGGAATATTTTTTTCCCTCGCCAACTAGCAGTGAGGGGGGGAGACAGCGGCATAATCACCACCACTGCCAAATTGGCTTAGTCAAGGGGGGCCAGAACTTGATCATTCTTCCCTTGCTGAGTCTACACCAGAACTGGGAGATACTGACCATCTAATACAGTCCTCGGCCTCAACGTCACAACCAGAACCTGACACCGTAGAATATCCTGAGGAACACACAACTGAGGTATGTGAATCTGAACGTTCCCCTGTTTCTAATAACCTCACCACTGAACCTATTTCCCTTGAGGTTCCTAAAACAGGCCAATATGTTCTACCCCCTCGGAATAATGGAGGAATTCCACCCAGGAGATATGATCCAGAATTTGAGGCAGCTAGGTCCAGATACCCTGTGGCAAACGTTACCAGAGGAGAAAGACTATCACCTCAATTGGTCAACCTACAGAAAAACATTTGCTCAGAATGGATACCAAAGGATGCCACAGAGGCCCAGAAGGACAAAAGATGGGTTGAGGCGATGGAGACCGAGATGGATGCCCTAGAAAAAAACAAGACCTGGGAAAAATGCTGGCTACCCAAGGGAAAACGACCAGTGGGATGCAAATGGGTGTTTACCATAAAGTATAAGTCAGACGAAACGGTGGACAGATATAAAGTTAGACTTGTAGCAAAAGGATATACTCAGACTTATAGAGTTGACTATTCTGAAACATTCTCTCCAGTAGCAAAAATTGATACAATACGGGTCCTATTCTCTCTAGCTGCAAACCTAGATTGGCCACTTCACCAATTTGATGTGAAAAATGCTTTCTTGCATGGTGATCTAGAAGAGGAAGTATACATGGATGCTCCACCAGGGTTCATGAGTGGATATAGAAGGGGAGAAGTGTGTCGATTAAGGTGAGCCTTGTATGGGTTGAAACAGTCACCCAGAGCATGGTTTGGGAGATTTACTCAAGCAATGAAGAAAAATGGATATCGGCAGAGTAACTCCCATCACACTCTATTCTTGAAGAGGCAAGGAAGGAAGATCACGTGTTTGATTATATATGTAGATGACATGATTATAAATGGAGATGATGTGGACGAAATCAAACACTGAGGGACAACTTATTCCAAGAATTTGCGATGAAAGACCTGGGGATGTTAAAATATTTTCTTGGAATCGAAGTTCTCAGGTCAGACTAGGGAATTTTGATATCACAGAGAAAGTACATTCTTGATCTGTTAACTGAAACAGGAATGATAGATTGCAAACCAGTCAATACTCCGGTAATGGTCAATCACGAATTGAGCAAGGACTCAAAAGAAGGACCCACAGACAGGGGGAGGTACTAGAGACTGGTAGGAAAACTGATTTATTTATCACACACCATACCAGACATGGCATATGCTGTGAGTTTGGTAAGTCAGTTTATGCATGATCCAAAACAAGACCATATGGAGGCAGCATTGAGAATCGTTCGATATCTGAAAGGAACAGCTAGGATGGGCATGTTGTTCAAAAAGAATGGTCATTTCAGTATCAGTGGATATACGGATGCAAGTTGGGCAGGAGATCTCTCCGACAGACGATCTACTTTAGGATACTTCACCTTTGTCGGAGGAAATTTGGTAACGTGGAAAAGTAAGAAACAAAAGGTGGTGGCACTGTCAAGTGCTGAAGCAGAATTCAGGGGAATAGCAAAAGGACTGGCAGAACTCCTATGGATCAGAAAGTTGATGTTTGAGCTTGGATTCCCATCAAAGGATGCAGCTAAACTCCGTTGTGACAACAAGGCGGTAATAAGCATTTCTAAAAATCCAGTTCAGCATGATCGAACAAAACATGTTGAAATAGACCGACATTTCATCAAAGAAAAGTTGGACAGTGGTCTGATATCTTTACCGTTTGTTCGATCAGAGGATCAATGGGCGGACATCCTAACCAAAGCAGTAGCTGGACGAATATTCCATGAGGTTTTGGGCAAGTTGGGTATGCTAGACCCACATGAACCAACTTGAGGGGGAGTGTTGGAAAGAATCCTCTGTCATGATTGTAAATCAATCAGTGATCAAATCTTACCATGTTTAGCATAGCATGATTCTAGGACATAATTGAGGGCACAATCAAAGTTTTAATTGTTTATATTATGTACTAGATAAACTCTGTAACTTACTACACAAGAAGTAAGAAAATAAAAACAATTTTCTTCCTATAATCTCAAGAGTATACAGAAATCTATTATTTTTAGTGACTCATAGTTGGTTGTTTATCAGTGCTAGAGACAGTTCAAAATCTAAAAATTAAACCTCATCAAATACGAGAAAAAGGTTTGCTCCTTAATGGAGGGGATCAAAGATAGACAGAGCAACTGCGAGCTCTACCAGGTGGCTAGAGGTGATAATGAAGAGGCTGATTTTCTAACCAAAATGACAACGGCAGGAGGATAACACTTAACTTAACCATTTCAATTTGAAGAGTTGCACACTCCTGTAACTAATGAGGAAGAGTCTTTTTCCATAGAGAAAGGAGAATCATGGATGATGTCCGTGTACAAATTTTTGACACAGGATGATCTGTGGGCTGATGAATTATTAACTAATTAGGTAATAAGAAAATCTTCTAAATACACACTAATTGATGGTTGGTCGTACAAGAGGTCCTCAACTCAACTATGGCTACGTTGTGTAACCGAAGAAGAAGGCTAGGAAATCCTAAAGGACATTCATGAAGGTGATTATGGGAGCCATGAAGAAGCTCGAATGATCGCTCAAAAAGCGTTTAGACAAGGATATTACTAGTTAATGATAATGCAAGATGTGAAGCAGCTTGTCTAGAAGTGTCGAAGATGTCAAGTACATGCGAGCATTCCAAGTACCCCAGGAGACATGCAAGCAGCAATTGAAAGTCGCTGACCTTTCTTTCAGTTGGGGATAGACATCCTTAGCCCATTCTTGAAGGCATCCGGGTCAAAAAGATTTGTGATTGTGGCAGTGGATCATTTTAGTAAGTGGGCTGAGGCTGAGGCAGTTCAGTCCATTACCACCCAATAAGCGATCTCTTTCATCAGTAAGAATATTTTCACTCGGCTTGAAATCCCGAAGATAGTAATCACTGACAACGGAACACAGTTTGCGAGTCCTAAGTTAAAGATTTTTGCAAGAAATGGGAGATTGACTTAAATTTCACATACACAAAATTATATTGCCCTTAAATTTCACTTCGAGATTGATATAAGAGATGACCAACACACCAAAATAAATTAAATGACATGTAAATAATGTCTTTATGTAAATATTTATTTTTTGAAAGTATTTACCTTTTGATTGAACAAAGAAAAGAAAAAGAAGAAGAGAGAGAAATAGGGGCGGCGATTGGATTTTAGAAGAAGAGAGATCCTTGAATTTTTTGTAAGTGATTTGAGAGAATTTTCAAAGTAGGGAGAGTGTATGGTCAACCAATTGTGAGGAATGAGAGTGTGTGTCCAAATTAGGGTTTTGGGAGAGAAAGAGATGAATAAATAGAGCAAAACCAAATAAGAAAATAAAATATACCTCTCCCTCTTCTTTTTGTTGGTTGGTCTGGGTTCTTGGGTTGATTTGGGGTTGATTTTGGCTCAATTAATTTTTAACTTCACCCAAGATCCCCATGGATTATTAAAAATTGGAAAATTAACCTTATGCTTTTTTAGTTGGCCGAATGGACTGAAGATCATGGCCCATTCAGCTAAAACTAATTTTTAAATCTAAATTCATTCTTCCCAAAACCCAAATGAATCTTAGACTTTATAGAAAAAATTTATACAAATAAATGAGGCCCACAGGCTAAGCTTTTGGCTAAATGGCCTAAGACTGAATCCCAATTCTTCCTTTTCTTTAATTTTTCAACTCATTTTTTAGTTTATTTTTTATTATTTATTACTTTTCATGGCATAAGATATCATCTAGAAGATTTCTAACTTAAAGTGTATTGAGTGTATTGAGACTAAATGTGATTCTTATTATCAAGTCTTCACTATTTCAGATGTGCATGTACACGTGATACAAAATCAGAGATTTGCAATTTATTGCCTACATCGGAGAAGGCTACAAGTCATCCAAAGTTCTTCAAAGTGCTTTTATGCAGCATGAGGTTTGAGCTCGTCACTATCTTTGACTCGCTTAATTTGATTTTTTTCACTTTCTATGACTCAATCGATTTATCTAAACTAAGGTAGGACTCTTGCAACATAGGTTGTGGCTATGATTGTGATTATGATTTGAGGTTTATACCTAAATTTTCTTAGACTTCATACATATCTCTTGTAAGGGAGAATCAAATTCTTATATAGTTCAACAAAGCCAAACTACTTATCTTGAGCCTGGTTGAGAGGTTTTAAAGTGTACTTTGTATCTTAAAACTCTCAAAAAATGAAATATGATATTATTTAGAGCCTTTAAGGGTTTGCATTTTAGAAAAGTTCAAACTTCCTATGTACTTCCGCTTCTGGAAGAATTAGATACTTTTGAGTTCGACAAACTAATATGAGATTATTTTTTACTTTTTAAGGATATGAATTTAAGCAAAACTCAAACTTTCTACATGTCTCCTACAAAGGAGAATCAAATAGTTTGACAAAATTGATATGAGATGGTTTTTAGTTTCAAGGATTCACATTTAAGCAGAACTAAAACTTCCTACATATCTCCTCTTTTTGAAGAATCAAACCCTCATGTAATTCGATAAAATTATCTCCATGGTTTCTCAAGAATATTTCAAACCTATTCTTATGTTTATGTTTGCTCAAACATATCTTCGACCTCACTCTTGTTTTTATGTTTACTCAACCATGTATTTAAAATTCTTTCTTATATTTCTACTTGCTCAAATATATTTTTAATCTCATTCTTTTATCTATGCTTGCTCAAGCATGTTTCTATAATTCATTATGTCGTCCATGCACATTCAAGCATTGGTTCAATCTTATTTTGTTATCCATATTTTCTCAAGCATGTATTCAAAATTCATTCTTAGGGTTATGTTCGCTTGAGTATTACTACAATCTCATTTTGTTATTCATGCTTGCTCAAGCATGTATTCAAAATTCATTCTTGGATTTATGCTTGTTCAAACATATCTTCAATTTCATTCTTTTGTTCATGCTTTCTCAAGCACATACTAAAATTATTCTTATTTAGTTTGCTCAAGCATATGGTCTATCTCATTTCCATACCTATTTAAACATGTTTTCAGTATTTTGATCAAATAATGTTGTGGAGAAAGAATTCTCTTTTATGTGCAATAAAATTTGATGAATGCAAATACATAAATTCAAGCACCAAATTCAAACTAAGAGCATCCCTCTCAATGCTTTCCTCTTTTGAATCTTTTAAGAGCAATTGACCATCGCAATCATTCTTTCTTTCTTTCTTAGGAGAGCGTTTCATATGATTCAATTGAACTTTTATCCAATGTGAATTAAGGTTGAATAATCATCAAAATATTATTATATTCACTACATGTGATTCAATTAAACTATTTTGAATTTAATTCAAGTAAATTAATCGACTTAATTAAGAATTATGTGAGATTTCAATTGAACTAAAATTAAAATTTCTTATATCTTATGCGAATTAAGATTGAATTAAGATCAAAATATTTCTATATCCACTATATGCGGTTCAAGAGAATTATTTTGAATTTAATGCAAGCAAATTAATTGAATTAATTAAGAATCTGAGGTTTAATTGAATTAAGATCAAAATTTCTTATTTCTTATGTGAATTAAATTTGAATTAATATCAAATTTCTTATGTCATCTATATGTAATTCAATTGAACTATTTTGAATTTAATTCGAGTGAATGAATTGAATTGATTAAGAATGTGAGGTTGAATTGAATTAATACAAAAAGAAATATATTCTATGTAAAGTAAAATGATGTGGAGCAATTAGTCTTGAATTTTATGGCAGATTTGGACCGAATTTAACTTCTGTTGTCGACGTCTGTTAAAGACCCACAATAGTTTTTTGAAAAGTGAATTTCGAGATGTATGACTTTTAAAAATATTACTAAAGCCACAGGTTTGTCACAAAATTCGAAACAAAAATTCCATCGTTTAGAGGTCAATTTTACATTCTAATTATTTTTTAAATTTTTTCATAATTTTCCATATTAGAGTTTTTACTATTATAAATAGCTATTTTTTTAACTGTTTGAGATACTTTTCAATTTTTGAGAATTCAATAAGAAATTTCGGCTTTTAGCCTTTCATTTTATAAATTTCATCTTAATCAAACGTTATTGGTTAAAACTCCTGATGGAGACTAAACCGTCCTATTTCATAATATAAAAAGTCAATTTGAATTTAAGATCAATTCGTTCTATATACTTTATAAAGCAAGTCAATTAAATTAAGATGAATTCAATTTATATCAACTATAAAATAAATCAACCGAATTAAGATAAATACATCTCATATCCACCATATGTGAGTCAATTGATATTCTAATAAATTCATTTTTTTTATTGTAAATTATAAAGTATGTCTATATATTAATATCAATTTATTTTATGTTAATTATATTAAATTAAAATTAAAATTAAAATCATCTTATATTCGTATGTGAGTTAATTAAATTAATTTCAATTTAGATTACTTTACTATAAAGTGAGTCAATTTCAATTAAGATCATTTAATACTATGTAAATTATAAACTATAAAGTCAGATAATTGAATCAAGATCAGTTCATTTTATATCATCTAATATGTGAGTCAATTAAAAAAATATTATTTTAAATATTTTAATTGAGATAATCTAACAAATGCCAATATTATGACTCATAATATCATAATTTTAATTTCATGCACGCCTCTGCTATTTTAGCTAATAATAATAATAATAATAATAATAATAATAATAATAATAATAATAATAATAATAATACTTAGTTAGCATGTACCTAAAAATAGTTGGCCTTCAAGTTCAAGTATGTCTTATGTCAAGTCAGCTACCTCAGCTTAGCTAACATTAACATTATTGACAGGGACAGCTCGTGGAATCTCAGCTGGAAATCGCCTGGACTGGAGAGGATACGCCTTTTCCTTTGGCTCACCCATCATAACAGGTTGCTCAAAAATGAGGAGAGAGTTGGAAGACATTTTGGTACGAAAGTCATGTGAGAGGCATGCAACAGCGATGCTGGGACCATTTCTCATGTCATACGGGACTGCATGTTGGCGAGAGAAGTATGGAATGTCGTGGTTCCCCAGCATCACTCTCCAGAATTTTCTCATCGAGTCATGATCATAAGCATTGGTTGAGCAAAAATTTACAAGAGAGGACACACGACTTTTGTGTCCAATGGAATGATCTCTTTTGCATGATAGTGTGGCTTTTATGGAAACGAAGAAATAATCTCATTTCAACCATTTTGTTGAGAGTGTTGACACCGTTATGCAAAAGGCTATTCGCGAAGCTAGAGAAACAGTGCAAGTATGGTCAAAAGTCAGCATGTAAGAGGACAAGATGTGGGATGGCGCAAACCAGACGCATACTACATTAAACTGAACATCGATGGTGCAAAGGATGCTGTTAGAGACCTTGGTTTTGGGGAGGACTCTTTCGGGATAAAGACGGAATGTGGATCAAGGGCTTTGTAAATGCTCTTGGTGTGATGTCTATTTTGGAAGCTGAAATGAGAGCTATCCTTACTAACATTCATTTAGCCTCGCAGTTGCAGGTAAGGAAGCTTATGATTGAGAACGACTGTAAGGTGGCGGTTGATATGATTAATAGGAGATGCGCAAGCCCAACTGAATTTAAGGAGCCAGTCGCACAGATCCAGTACCTTATGAAACTTGAATGAGATGTAAACCTAAGACATGTTTTTTGTAAAGCTAACCAAGGTGCAGATTTCCTTGCGTGTTTGGCAATCTATAATGTTAGGGACTTACAAGTTCTGCACATCCCTCCGCCAGGGACAATGAGGATACTCAATAAGAACATTGCGAATGATTTAGCTCCACAAATGTAGAGCAGATCGAGAAATAATCCCCAAATAAAAAAAAAAAACTCCTATCTTAAAACTTGTAATATTTAATTTATGAGAGAAAATGTGTAATTTGAATTTTAAACTGTACACATTATTCTATGAAAAATCGTAGAAGGACAACCAAGTAAAAGCATATTTTTCAATTATGTGATATTATTTTTTAATTAAATAAAATTATAAAAGTATCTTCCGTAATCTATAATAAATGTAATCAACTTAATTCTTTAATTATTTTTTTTTATATAAATACATCTATTGTGCATGTTAAAAAAAATTACAAACACAGACTAAACACAAATGTAATACCATGAGGCACTATCAACCTTTTTCTATGTTATATAAGGTAATTGAGTTAGTTTGCGTAAACTTTAATGTTTTCGCATCCAATACTTGTAAGCTTTTAGAGTGATATAGACCTGATCAAGGGCGGATTTCAAGCTAGTTTCAATTTAAAATTGACAGTTCAATTTTGATTTAGGATCAAATTAGAATTGATCCAATTTATGACGGTTTAAAAATGGTTTCGACTTTTTACAGCTTCAAACAGATTGTACAGCAGTTATGGTTATGGATTTTTATAGTTCTGGTACCTGTTTCAGTTAAATCTAAATTATAAACGGTTAATTTCATTTCGATTTGAAATAAAAAAAAATAAAAGTATAAAATTTAAATAAAATTGAATAAAATGTAAAAAAATAAAAAAGAGTCTTAAATATTGTTGAATAAATATTTTATTAAATAAGTAAATTGTACAAAAATACTTCTTCCATCCTATAACTTTTGTCCATCTTTGCTTTTTTAATTGTCCAAAAATTATTATCTACTTTTTCTTTTACACTGTACTAACATATAAATTGACTATTATAACTCTATTTAATTTTATCTTATTTTCAAGAAACCTCTCAAATACAATAAAAAATTAGACAAATCGTTATAATTAAAATTGTCACAAAATATATGATTATGAAATATTATCGTCATAGTAATCGTTATTGTAACAGCGTAATAAAATGCATACTATGATAAAAAAAAATTCATCATGAAAAAAAATTTTTTTCTAACAAAATTAATTAATTGTCATGAAATGATGTGTTTTCAGTGACATATAATTCGTTATAATTTATATCCATTTTTTGTCATTTATTATTTTCATTCGTAATTAAAAGTATAATATTTTATTTACGAATTATTAATTTCGTTACTAAATAATTTACACTTTTATGATGAAAAAATTAATTGTCATAAAAGTTTGCATATATATAATGAAACTAATTAATTATCATGAAACTGTATGTCATTAATGACATATAATTCATCGCAATTTATGTCCATTTTTCATCATTTATTATTTTTCATTCGTCACCAAATATATTAAATATTACTTATGAGTTATTTATTTCGTCACTAACTAATTAATTTTTTTATAACGAAAAAATTAATTATTATAAAAGTATGCATATTAATGATGTATATTTTGTCATAACTTAGTACAAAATTTAACATTTAATTATTCATTTCGTCATTAAAGTTTATATTATCAATTACAAATTATGAATTTCGTCACTAAATAAATGACTATTTTCTATGAAAAATTAATTTTCATATAATATAATTTCTTTAGTGACATTCATATCGTCATACTTTAAATTTGCCTTTTATCATTAACTATTTATTATTAGTTACAAATTATTTATTCCATCATAAAATATTATACATTTAATAACGGTAGTAAAAATGTCATATTATTTTTTTATATTATAATCATGCTAATAAATTATTATTTTTTATAACATTTGTCATAATAACTATATTTTAAATGTTGTAACTTTTTTTATGATCTTTTTATTTAATTTGTCATATAAAAATATTAAAATTAGTAATAATTTAAATTTAAATGTTTGTCATCATAAATAATAAATAATATAATTATCTTGCTCAATAATAGTTAATTTGTGATATTAAAAATAAAAATAATAATAAAATTATATCACAATATGATAGAAATATGCAGCACTAAAAATTGCTAAGAAAATTTATAATAGCATCCACATAATATTCAATTTTAACAATATAGTAAAACAACTAAAATACCAAATACGTAAAATATCAATTTACTAATACATTAATTATTTCATATTTTGAACTATGAAATCTAGAAAAAAAAAAATCAATACTAAAATTTGAAGTATCAAATTTTCATGGAGAATTTTCTGCAAAAATCGAAGCAAAAAGAAAATTATTATTTATAGTAATAATATGTACATTGCTTTAAGTTAACTTAAAATAGATGGAAGAGCATAAGAATTGGAAAAAAATTTTAAGAGAAAACGCAAAATTAATTTAGCATTTATGTATGATAATTAGATAACAAAAATATAAAGTTATACATGTTTTAGTGTAAGAAAGCCAAAGAAATCAAACAATGAATAAAAAAGTTAAAGGGCATAAACAATAGTTGCGTCTATTTTAGAATCAAAAAGTTAATAACAGGCAACCATTTTTGTTAAAATTACTTCAACACCACCAAAATATAAACTAATATAAAAACAAGCAAATAATAATAATAATAATAATAATAATAAGAATAAGAATAAGAATCTCATCATATGGATGTTGATTAGAGGTAGTAGCACTATCTGCATAGGAATAGAGTATGTATAATTAAATAAAGAATATTGGTCCTATTCAAAGATAAATAAATAAATAATAGTACCCGGTCATATTTCTTGATATATCAATAAGTATTCCAATTCATAAACACCTCAGGTATATATACATGTTAAATCCTAAAGCAAAGTGAGCAGCAAAAAGGAAAAACTAAAATTCAACCATAAAAGAAGATAAAGTGAGAAAGTGAAATTTATTAAGTGTGCATGTAAGTTAACTTGAAGTATATATAGTGAAGTACTCAAAATTTGATGAAATAGCAGCACCACTTGTACTTTTTAATTGAAATGTGCAAACTTTTTGCGATAATCCTAAAAGATCCGCAAAATTGGCTCCAACTATAATCTCTGGGTTCAAGGTATGAAAAATTTTTTGATAGGTCACAAACTTTGACGTATTGTCACTAGTGAACTGTTGTCCAACATTCTTGTCCTCACACCTCTTAGTAGAATGGGCGAGCCAAACGCAAGCATCGCCACAGTCTTGATTCTGTTATTCTGATACCAGCTCACCCCCACCTGCTCCTGTTGAACTTGCACCAGTTGTTGATTTTGTACCTGTGCCTGCATCTCCTCCTACCACTACTCTCTGTCGTTCTATCCCCACTCGCTCCTGTTGAACCTGCACCAGTTATTGATTTTGTATATGTGCATGCATCTCCTCCTACCACTACTCTTCATCGTTCTACCCGGTCAGTCAGTTTATGTCTGCTCCTCGTTCAACTCATTTCTCTGCAGTGCTTCGAATCCTTCATTATATCAAAGGAACTATTTTCATAGTTTACTCTTCTCTGCTACCTCCTCCTTGGTATTATCTGGCTACTCTGATGCTGATTGGGCCGGTGATCCGACTGATCGTCGCTTTATGACTGGTTATTGTTTCTTCTAGGGAGATTCTCTTATCTCTTGGCGTAGCAAAAAGCAAACTGTTGTTACTCGTTCTAGCACTGAATCTGAATATCGTGCTCTTGTTGATGCTATATCTAAACTACTTTGGTTACGGTGGTTATTAACTAATATGGGGTCACTCACTCTTCTGCCACCATGCTTCATTGTGACAATAGAATTGCATACAAAATTCTCATAATGATGTCTTTCATGAGCATACCAAACACATTGAAATTGATTGTCATTTGGTACGTCATCATGTTGCTCACGGCACCATATATTTGATTCATGTCTCATCTGTTAGCCAAACTGCAGATATTTTCACCAAACCGCATCTTCTAGCTTGCTTCCAAGATCTCTTATGCAAACTCAAGTTGGCACCTATGTTACCACCTTGAGTTTGAGGGGGGGATGTTAGCATGATTATGGGAAATCAATCTTTGCATGATTATAGGAGATTTATTTAGCATAATTATAGCGATTATTATTATTGTCATAATTAGCTCATACTCTTCTGTATATATAGATGTAATATCTCTGTAAAATATATACAATAGAATTACACAATTTTCTCATTATTATCTGTACTCTTTCTACTAATACCCTTTTATTGTTGTTTCTTATTGAACTTGGTTTTTCTATCTCTTGCTAGTTCCCACCTTGATATTTGCACTACTTTCCCTTTTCTTTTTGGAAATTAGAGCTAGTTATGCACACATTTGTATTCATTTGATTAAAATGTAGACGTTCCTATTCTAGCTCTAAGTAGCATATAACATCTTCCATATTCTTAATATGGACATTGTGGGTGTAACGCCCCAAAAATCGGACCGCTACCGGCGCTAGGATCCGGGTCGACTTAAGGCCGCCGGGACCCGTAGCAAGCCTGACATAAAACCTGTAAACCTGTATAATCCCATACATGATCAACAACATGCATAAAAATTAAAACTTTTCTTCATACATACTGTCATCAACTAACTCAACCTGTGCATACTCTGATCATATACATAACATAGTCCCTCTGTGGGATCTCATCAAGCCTTAAAGGCAAAACAACCTGTGTTGAGTTAGTTTACATAAACATCATAACATAAGATCATGTATATACAAAAGGGATTAACAATATATTATGGTCAAGCACAACTCTATCCTCAATGACTTCATTACATAACATCCTGAATATTTTTACATCTCATCATAATACAGTTGTCATGTCCACACACTAACTATTACATACATATGACTTTTTCTTCTTGCCTTCTCTATCTATCCCGTACCTGCAAACCTGGGGGTTAGGGGAGAGGGGTGAGCTACAAAGCCCAGTGAGTAGAACTGTAAAAAGAATATTTAAAACATGCTATCATGAAATGCGTCACTGCACAAATAAATCACACCACGGATGGACTGATTCAAAAATCCCTCAACTCCATGCCCGGCCCTATTATGGGCACCACAGGACTTCGTATTGCCCGGCCCTATTATGGGCACCACAGGTCTTCGTATTGCCCGGCCCTATTATGGGCACCACAGGACTTCGTATATAGAAGGCTAATGAATCATCCTAATGTCCATCCACTATCATCTATCACAACAATACAATGCGGCATAGTCGTGAATTCTAATGCAAACAACCTATAATATGATCATGATGCATGAAGCATGATAAAAGCATTTCATTTCTTAATTTAAAAGGTTAAGCTTAGTTCCACTCACCTCTGGCTGACTCTGACAAACTCTGTAGCAGCTGGCTCACTGCTGGGGTCCTTGGTTCCTCGGGTCCGAACCTACACAGGTGGACTCCAATGAGGGACCAAACATACATAAACATAACTCTAATATATTCCCCAAAAACCCCCTAAAACATCCTGAAAATATCACATAGAGATATGCATGAAGTGGCTGAACAGGGCACTTTCGGCGGCACCTTCGGCGGCCGAAAGTCCTGGACAGAGACGAAACTCAGGTAGGTTCGGCGGCACCTTCGGCGGCCGAAAGTCCCAGACAGAGACGAAAGTCTCTTTTCGGGGGCAACTTCGGCAACCGAAAGGCCTGCCTCCCCAGCCATGTTCGGCGGCCGAAAGTGCCTTCGGCTGCCGAACCTGGTTTCTGCCAAAGGGCAGAAACTCGGTTCCTTTGTGCATTTTTGCCTCCAAACTCACCAATCATGCATATACCTCACTTAAAACATGCATACAAGATCCTAGGGGCCTCAAAACATCAAATACCCCAACTACAACACTTCAAGCATACTCAAACATGCCACATTGTTCATAAATCACAAAAACCTAACATTTGCTTAAAAACTCATACAACCCTATACATGCCATTCTACCCCATAAAATCACTTAAAACTTACTTAAAACACATGAGGAGCTTAAGATCGGCTCTTACCTCTTGAAGATCGAGAGGGAGACGACCTAAACTTGGAGATCCACGAAAATGAGCTCCTGAGTTCCCAAAGCTCCAAAACTTGGTTTAAAAGCTCAAAACCTTCAATGCAAGCTTAAAACTCAAGAAAAATGGTAGAGATTTGGAGGAAGAACACAAGAGTTGCAAAAGGAAGGTCGGAAGCTTGCTGTGGCCGGAAATGGGAGAAAGCTCGCCCATTTCGGCTAAGTGCCCCATTTATAGGTGGCTGGCCAGGCCACGTTCGGGGGCCGAATGTGCCTCCGCATCCACGCAATGTTCGGCGGCCAAACATGACTTTCGGCGGCCGAACCTGGACTGCCCTCACTCATGCTTTCGGGGGCCTAACGTGCCTCCAAAACGCATGCATGTTCGGCGGCCGAACTTCACTTTCGGCGGCCGAACCTGGGTTTTCCTGCAAAGACTTTTCATGTAAAACTCATTAAATTTTCATATTTAAAACCATGAAATACTTTAAAACATTTTATGAAAACATGTTTCTACCCTACCAGAGGCTTCCGACATCCGAGATTCCACCGGACGGTAGGAATTCCGATACCGGAGTCTAGCCGGGTATTACATTCTCCCCCCCTTAAGAACATTCGTCCCCGAATGTTCCTCACTAGCACACATAGCAAGGCAAAGAACATAACACACATAGGGATCTAACCTTAAAAGAGATGAGGGTACTGCTGGAGCATAGACTCCCGTGTCTCCCAAGTGCATTCTTCCAAGTTGTGGTGGTTCCACAGGACTTTCACCATCGGGATTTCCTTGTTTCTTAACTTTCTGATCTGGGTGTCTATGATCCGCACTGGCTGTTCAACATAGGTGAGATCCTCTTGGACCTCCACATCAGGCTCATTAAGAACCTTGCTCGGATCTGACACAAACTTCCTCAACATTGAAACATGGAAAACCGGATGGATTCTTTCCATCGAAGCAGGTAAATCCAGCTTGTACGACACATTTCCAATCTTTTGCAAGATTTCAAAGGGTCCGATGTATCGTGGGGCTAGTTTACCTTTCTTCTTGAAGCGAACCACTCCCTTCATTGGAGACACCTTGAGCAATACCAGATCCCCCTCCTGAAACTCTAACTGTCTTCTGCAGACGTCTGCATAGCTCTTCTGTCTGCTTACAGCAGTCTTGATTCTTTCTCTAATTATGGGTACCACCCTGCTGGTGATCTCTACTAACTCAGGCCCTGCCAAGGCCTTTTCTCCAACTTCCTCCCAGCAAACAGGTGATCTGCACTTCCTTCCGTACAAAGCTTCATATGGAGCCATCCCGATGCTAGCATGATGGCTGTTGTTGTAGGCAAACTCCACCAAAGGTAGATGTTGCCTCCAAGAACCGCCAAAGTCTAGCACACACATTCTGAGCATATCCTCGATAGTTTGGATGGTCCTTTCTGACTGTCCATCAGTCTGGGGGTGGAAGGCAGTACTGAAATCCAACCTAGTACCCATGGCATTCTGCAGACTCCGCCAAAACCTGGAGGTGAACTGGGGCCCTCTATCTGACACTATCGAAACAGGAACCCCATGCAGTCTAACGATCTCATCCACATATACCTGCGCCAACTTGTCCACAGAGTAGCCACTCCTGACAGGAATGAAGTGAGCAGATTTGGTGAGTCTGTCCACAATCACCCATATGGAGTCCACTCTGTTGGACGCCGCCGGTAACCCCACTACGAAATCCATAGCTATATTTTCCCATTTCCATTCTGGAATAGGTAGCGGGTTAAGCATTCCAGCCGGCTTCTGATGTTCCAGCTTCACCCTCTGACATACTTCGCAGGCTGACACGAACTGTGCCACTTCTTTCTTCATAGCTGGCCACCAATAAACCTTCTTTAGATCTTGATACATCTTGGTGGCTCCGGGGTGAACGCTGTATCTTGCATTATGAGCCTCTCTCATAATGTCTCCTTTTAGCCCAATGTCATCTGGTACACATAGTCTGCTCCCATAGCGGAGGATCCTCTTACTGTCGAATCTGTACTCGCTATCTTTGCCTGACTGAACAGTCCTGGCAATCTTCACTAACTCCGGGTCCTCATGCTGTTTCTGAGCCACCTGCTCCAGAAACACGGGTGCCACTCTCATCTGGGCCACCAAGGCACCTGTACCAGACAACTCCAACTGTAGACCTTCCTCAATAAGCTTGTAGAACTCCTTCACCACTGGTCTCCTCTCTGCCGTGATGTGGGATAGACTGCCTAGTGACTTCCGGCTTAGGGCGTCTGCCACGACATTCGCCTTACCCGGATGATACTGAATCTTGCAATCATAGTCACTCAGCAGCTCCACCCACCTCCTCTGCCTCAGATTCAGATCCCTCTAACTCAAGATGTACTGCAGGCTCTTATGATCTGTAAAGATCTCACATTTCACCCCATAGAGGTAATGCCTCCACATCTTGAGTGCAAAGATTACTGCTGCCATCTCAAGGTCATGTGTGGGGTAATTCAACTCATGCTTCTTCAGCTGCCTAGAAGCATAAGCGATCACCCTCTCATTCTGCATCAGTACACAACCCAGTCCCACACGGGACGCATCACAAAAGACTGTAAAGTCCTCATCACTAGATGGCAGAGCTAACACTGGTGCTGAAGTCAACCTCTTCTTAAGCTCTTTGAAACTCTCCTCGCACTGGTCGGTCCACAGAAACTTCTGATTCTTCCTGGTTAGTCTGGTCAGAGGAGCTGCTATCTTTGAGAAGTCCTGAACGAACCTCCTGTAGTAACCTGCCAAACCCAAGAAACTCCTGATCTCCGTCACTGAAGTGGGTCTAGGCAAGTTAGCCACAGTTTATGTCTTCTTGGGATCTACCTCAATACCATTCTCTGACACTACATGCCCCAAGAACGAAATGCTCCTCAGCCAGAATTCACATTTAGAGAACTTGGCATACAAGCCATGTTCCCTCAAAGTCTGCAAGACCAACCGCAGATGATGGGCATGCTCCTCTGCATTCCTGGAATACACTAAGATATCATCTATGAAGACAATAACAAAGTGATCCAGGTACTGGCTAAACACTCTGTTCATGAGATCCATGAATGCTGCAGGGGCGTTAGTTAACCCGAACGGCATCACAAGGAACTCAAAATGCCCATATCTGGTCCTGAAAGCCGTCTTTGGCACATCCTCATCCCTTATCCTTAGCTAATGGTACCCCGATCTTAGATCTATTTTGGAGAAACAACCCGCTCCGGCTAGCTGGTCGAATAGATCATCGATCCTAGGCAATGGGTACCTATTCTTGGTAGTGACTTTGTTCAACTGCCTGTAGTCGATACAAATTCTAAGGGATCCATCCTTCTTCCTCACAAACAAGACCAGAGCACCCCAAGGTGAGGTACTCTGTCGGATGAAACCCTTTTCTACTAGCTCTTGCAATTGCTCTTTCAACTCCTTCAACTCGGCTGGAGCCATCTTGTAGGGAGGGATAGAGATCGGTCTAGTGCCAGGCACCAACTCTATCTCGAACTCTATCTCCCTAGCAGGTGGTAAACCTGGAAGCTCATCAGGAAAGACATCCTGAAACTCTCTGACAACTGGCACCGAGGCAGGCTCCCTGACCTGACTGTCTAGCTCTCTCACATGAGCTAAGTACCCCTGACATCCCTTCCTAAGCAACCTACGAGCCTGAAGAGCTGATACCAGACCTCTAGGTGTGCCCCTCTTGTCTCCTCTGAAGACGACCTCTGACCCGTCCTGGTCTCTGAACCTGACTACCTTGTCCCTGCAGTCCAAGGTAGCACCATGGGTAGATAGCCAATCCATCCCTAGAATGACGTCAAAGTCTGTCAAATCTAGAACCACAAGGTCGGCGGAGAGGCATCTTCCCTCAATAAAAACTGGACTGTACTGGCAGACTGACACTGCCACTGACGGGTCACACTTGGGTCCACTGACCCATAGGGGACACTCTAACCCAGAGACTATCAGACCTAACCTCTCAACGGCTCTCGGAGCAATAAATGAATGAGATGCACCCGGGTCCATTAATGCATACACATCAGAACACCCAATGACGAGATTACCTGACACCACGGTGTTGGATGTGTTAGCCTCCTGCTGTGTCATGGTGAAGATCCTGGCTGGAGCTGATGGACCTTCACCTCGGGAACCAGAAGAAGAGGCTGCCCCTCTCCCTCTACCTCTGCCACTGCCCTGAGTTGTGGCTAGAACTGCTGGCTGTGCCACACTACCAGAAGCTGTCTGCTGGGGCTGGCCCATAAAAGGCGCTCTAGGACAATCCCGAGCTATGTGTCCCTCCTGTCCACATCTGAAACATGCATTAGTCCCAGCTCGACACACTCCCCTGTGCGGTCTTCCACATCTCTGACATTCTGTACCATCTGAGCCTGAGCTCGAGCCACCGCCAAATCCCAGACCGGATTTCAACTTGTTCCAAAACTTATTCTTCTTCGGCTTCCTGGTGGTACTATCCCACCTCTTCTTGCCTGAGCTCTGAGAAGAGAAACCTGGTCCTCCTCTGCTTGGGGTCTTAACCCCTGAAGACTGGGTCACTGACTGCTTCACTGACCCCTCAACTATAGCACTTGCCTCCATTCTTCGAGCCATATCCACCATAGAGTGGAAACTTTCTCTCTCAGCTGACTGAACCAGCGAGGAGTACCTGGAATGCAGCTTCATAACATATTTCTTGGCTTTCTTCGTATCTGAATCTAGAGCTTGCCCTGAAAAAGGCAATAGCTCCAAGAATTTATCCGTGAACTCCTCTACACTCATGTGCTCTGACTGCCTCAGTTGCTCAAACTCAATCATTTTCAGTTCTCTAGAACTGTCTGGAAAAGCCCATCCAGCGAACTCATTCGCAAATTCTTCCCACGTCATCCCTTCTAGTCTTGGGTCCACATAACACTTGAACCATTCCCGTGCCTTCTTGCACTTTAAAGTGAACCCTGCCATCTGAATGGCCCTGCTGTCACTTGCCCCTAGCTCATCAGTTATTGTCTTCACTACTGTCAGATACTCGAAGGGGTCATCCCCTGACTTGTATTTGGGAGCATCTAGCTTGAGGTAATCTGTCATCTTTACCTTGCTCCCATCGACTGAGCTAGGTCTAGGAGGTTGAGTAACTGGGGCTGCTGGTTCTGTAGGTGGTGGAGGTGGAGGTGCAGCATTCCCCGAGGCGGGGTTTGCCGGGTTTGGATAGAAAGGTGAGGGTGGATAAGCTGGGTACTGTGTGTAGGGTGGGTAGAAAGGTGGATAAGGCATGTAGGTAGGGTAGGGGTTAAAGCTGGAGTAATCCGATGTGCCTCCCATCGGATACCCTGAACCCTGTGGGAAGGGTGGATAATGGGGTGGAAAACCATACCCCGAGGCCTGGACGCCTCCCTGAGACTCCCCTGTCCCTTCTTCCTGCATGCTCACATCCAGGTTCCCATCCCTCCTCTGATCCTCTTCCATAACCTCCCTCACATCTGAAGAACTTCCTCCTCTATCAGTCCCCCTTCTGCTGGCATCAAAAGACCTTCTAGGGTCCCTTGACACTCTATCTCTGTTGGCTCTACAAGACATTGCCCTAGGCAATGTAGGAGGACGGGCGCTTGTGCCCTCATCCTCAGGTGGCACTCCAGTCAATCGCGCAGATCGACGAGTTCCTCTCATCCTATTCTCTGAAAAACAGCTCATAACAAGCAAACATTAGCATCATATGGTTCATGTGGGCACACATGAACCCTCATCGCGTACATCACATAGCATATCGTATCATTAATGCACATGCATAACGTCATGGCATTTCACATCATCATGCAAGACAGGACTCAACATCCTATCCTAGTGGACATGACCTTCCTATTGTGCTTGACCTTCTATAACATCTATGAGCCCGACACTCTAGGTCCGACCATATGAACCTAGGGCTCTGATACCATTCTGTAACGCCCCGAAAATCGGACCGCTACCGGCGCTAGGATCCGGGTCGACTTAAGGCCGCCGGGACCCGTAGCAAGCCTGACATAAAACCTGTAAACCTGTATAATCCCATACATGATCAACAACATGCATAAAAATTAAAACTTTTCTTCATACATACTGTCATCAACTAACTCAACCTGTGCATACTCTGATCATATACATAACATAGTCCCTCTGTGGGATCTCATCAAGCCTTAAAGGCAAAACAACCTGTGTTGAGTTAGTTTACATAAACATCATAACATAAGATCATGTATATACAAAAGGGATTAACAATATATTATGGTCAAGCACAACTCTATCCTCAATGACTTCATTACATAACATCCTGAATATTTTTACATCTCATCATAATACAGTTGTCATGTCCACACACTAACTATTACATACATATGACTTTTTCTTCTTGCCTTCTCTATCTATCCCGTACCTGCAAACCTAGGGGTTAGGGGAGAGGGGTGAGCTACAAAGCCCAATGAGTAGAACTGTAAAAAGAATATTTAAAACATGCTATCATGAAATGCGTCACTGCACAAATAAATCACACCACGGATGGACTGATTCAAAAATCCCTCAACTCCATGCCCGGCCCTATTATGGGCACCACAGGACTTCGTATTGCCCGGCCCTATTATGGGCACCACAGGACTTCGTACTCAGAGTTATTGCCCGGCCCTATTATGGGCACCACAGGTCTTCGTATTGCCCGGCCCTATTATGGGCACCACAGGACTTCGTATATAGAAGGCTAATGAATCATCCTAATGTCCATCCACTATCATCTATCACAACAATACAATGCGGCATAGTCGTGAATTCTAATGCAAACAACCTATAATATGATCATGATGCATGAAGCATGATAAAAGCATTTCATTTCTTAATTTAAAAGGTTAAGCTTAGTTCCACTCACCTCTGGCTGACTCTGACAAACTCTGTAGCAGCTGGCTCACTGCTGGGGTCCTTGGTTCCTCGGGTCCGAACCTACACAGGTGGACTCCAATGAGGGACCAAACATACATAAACATAACTCTAATATATTCCCCAAAAACCCCCTAAAACATCCTGAAAATATCACATAGAGATATGCATGAAGTGGCTGAACAGGGCACTTTCGGCGGCACCTTCGGCGGCCGAAAGTCCTGGACAGAGACGAAACTCAGGTAGGTTCGACGGCACCTTCGGCGGCCGAAAGTCCCAGACAGAGACGAAAGTCTCTTTTCGGGGGCAACTTCGGCAGCCGAAAGGCCTGCCTCCCCAGCCATGTTCGGCGGCCGAAAGTGCCTTCGGCTGCCGAACCTGGTTTCTACCAAAGGGCAGAAACTCGGTTCCTTTGAGCATTTTTGCCTCCAAACTCACCAATCATGCATATACCTCACTTAAAACATGCATACAAGATCCTAGGGGCCTCAAAACATCAAATACCCCAACTACAACACTTCAAGCATACTCAAACATGCCACATTGTTCATAAATCACAAAAACCTAACATTTGCTTAAAAACTCATACAACCCTATACATGCCATTGTACCCCATAAAATCACTTAAAACTTACTTAAAACACATGAGGAGCTTAAGATCGGCTCTTACCTCTTGAAGATCGAGAGGGAGACGACCTAAACTTGGAGATCCACGAAAATGAGCTCCTGAGTTCCCAAAGCTCCAAAACTTGGTTTAAAAGCTCAAAACCTTCAATGCAAGCTTAAAACTCAAGAAAAATGGTAGAGATTTGGAGGAAGAACACAAGAGTTGCAAAAGGAAGGTCGGAAGCTTGCTGTGGCCGGAAATGGGAGAAAGCTCGCCCATTTCGGCTAAGTGCCCCATTTATAGGTGGCTGGCCAGGCCACGTTCGGGGGCCGAATGTGCCTCCTCATCCACGCAATGTTCGGCGGCCGAACATGACTTTCAGCGGCCGAACCTGGACTGCCCTCACTCATGCTTTCGGGGGCCTAACGTGCCTCCAAAACGCATGCATGTTCGGCGGCCGAACTTCACTTTCGGCGGCCGAACCTGGGTTTTCCTCCAAAGACTTTTCATTTAAAACTCATTAAATTTTCATATTTAAAACCATGAAATACTTTAAAACATTTTATGAAAACATGTTTCTACCCTACCAGAGGCTTCCGACATCCGAGATTCCACCGGACGGTAGGAATTCCGATACCGGAGTCTAGCCGGGTATTACAGTGGGTAGCATTTTAAATGTGTTTCTAAGTGTTTAAGCAAAGAGCATATGACATTTTGAACTTATTGTTTTTCAATTAAAGTATAACGAACATGCTTTAGCTTATTTACTATATTACTCATGAACTTAAGACATTGTCTTATATCATGATTAGAACTCTTTTTATAAGTGTCTAGTATGACTCTTCTTATATCATGATTGGCAAATGAAATCCCTTCAAATCTCTCTGTTAGTGCAAACCATAAATCTGTAGTTAAGTCATATTTTTCAAACTCACGCATAACGTCATACTTACTACTCAACAAAGTGATATGGATAGTCGAATTTTTTTCTTCCAAGCATGATATGTCTTATGGTCTCGTCTATGTTGGGCCGTGTTACTAAATTCTAGTATGTCTAAAAATTAGGTTAAGAGCTTCTAAAGCTTTTAATTCCTTAAGCACATACTAGATTTTCTTACTTTAGATTTTATAATTATCCTCGTTTAGTTTCTCTCCCTTATTAAAATTAGCTATAAAGTTTTAAAAATACATATTATGCTTAGTCTAAATTAGGGATATTTATACATATGAGTTAATATTTTAGATCATATATATACTAATCTTAATAATAATTAATTATATTAATAATTATTTTATATTAGATTTAGAGTAAAAAATTCACTATATTCTCGATCATCGTCTAAAAGTCTAATGTATTATAAAAATTAATCACAATTAATTATGTTAAGATTTATATCTTAAATTACTTATAATTTAAGAGGTTAAATATTTTATGATTTACATCCAATATCATCAATTCATATACATAATATCAACATATGATATTAATAATAAAATTGAAAAATAATGATTCATGAATAAAAATAACATAATATTTAAATTTATCAAACAATTAAACAACATATTGTTCATCGTAAAAATATCCACAAAAGCAGAAAAAAAATATAAGAATAACGATAATACCAAAAAAAACTATGCACATCTAATATAGATTTGAGTCATAGTTATAGACAGTTTAAGAAATATGTATAGACTCTCTTCTAGATGATCTAGATCATAGTCAACTCTAGAAAGTTTTCGTTTAACTATAGATCTATTATTAATTCTTGATAATCCTATCGAAAGACACGTTGTCTTATTTATAATCCATTTGGCATATTCACTAATGAATTCTAACACAATACTGAATTCTAACACAATACGTATGTATGGCTCATTGATCTTCTCCCAAGTGAAATCCAAAATTCTTTTTAGATTAAAATTAGGTAACATGGCCCTTAAAGCCATATATCTTTCTTTATCTTGCAAAAGGCCTCCTTTTCAGATAATTGATTGCATCTTGCCATTCATGTCAATGATAAAATGCACCAGATAGTTTATCCCATCTAAAATATTTGTAGGATCCATCTCAGAGATGATTTGTTGTCTAATCATCTTAGTTATCTCAGCTCTTTGTCAATAAAAGTAATCTTACAAAGAACATAAATGACTTGCACTTAACTGGGAGCTGACATCCTATTTCTACACATACAGAAAATAAATAAAAGTCTAAAAAAATAACCATAATAATAATAAAAAATAATAATGACAACAACAAAAAAAATATTTTTAGACTTTTTTAAAACAAAGTTGTTAGACATCATTTAATAATAATTAAATATTATTAAAAATAATTATAAAAAAGTCCAATTTTATTTGTTTTAAAATGTCACTTATCAAAGAAATTTATTTAATTTTGGACCTGAAACTTATTCCGTTTTTTAAAAAAATAATGCATATATAAAATATATATATATATATATATATAATTCCTCCTTTTAATTTAAAAAAAAAATGAAAAAGAAGGAATACGCTTGGACAGCCTAGCACTGGCGTGGGTTAGCTCGCGACCCAGCCTGTGCACGCTTAGGCCGCTCAGGCACCCAGCTTGTACTTCGGGCTTGCGCTCCTGGGCCTGCATCTAACGTGCGTGGCCTAGTGCTACAAGCCTAACTTTGTGCACGTGTCTGGGTTGCCCAAGCAAACTGAGGTACGGTCGATGCTGCACGAGTGCTGGGGCCTATGCCCAAGGCTAGATGCCTGGGCTTGCGCCTGGAGGGCAAGGCTTAACACGACTTGGTGTCACGCACTAGGTCAGGCTGCCCCCATGCGCAAAGTAGGCGAGAACCTTCATGCGCCATGGGCGACGCTTGTCCTCATCTGATTCCCGTTTCTTTTTTTCACGGGGATTTGGGCGGTCCAAGTCAAAAACTAGCATATTCTAGAGTTTGGATGCACTAAACCTTTACTGTGATTAGAGTAGAATTAAAATGGGTCTTTATCAAGTTAGAGTAATTATAATTTTTATCCAATTTTAATTAATCATATCTCATTCGTCTTTAATTTATATAGCATTGGAAAACTTGTTTTGTCTATTTTCTAATAATATCAATATCACATACTATAAACAATAAAATTTCAAATTGCTTGAATAATATATATATATATATATATATATATATATATATATATATATATATATATATATATATATATATAATAAAAACTATGGATTATAAGAATTTTGATTGTGATATCAATATTGGAATATCTAAAAAATTTTTAAAATCTAAAAAAATAAATAAAACACTAAAAATACTTTATATCATATAATTCATACATAATTACGTATTTTAAATAAATCATACTTTTAGATTTATAGTCTAAAATTTATTTGAAATCGCAGTATTTCTCAATAAATTCAAGTATGGAGATTAAACGGTAACTCAATAAATTGCTCACTGTACCGTTAATTGATTCTCTTTTCGTCATGGGAACGTGAAAATATTATTTTCAAAAAATTTTTTTCCCACAAAAATAAAGTCTCAATTTGCTGAAAATGATCATTATTTTTCTAGTATCTCATTAAATGAAAATCACTTAGAATCTTGTCAAGAAAGAAAAAACATTTAAAATAAAACAGAGAGAGCAATCGTGAGAGTGAAAAGAAAAAAATTGAGACTTGGTGAACAATAAAAAAATATCCACCTTTGATTGTGCAAGTGTGGCAGTTGCATGGCACTTTGTCATGTAACTGCTTACTATCTATTTTATTATTATTTTTCATTTCTTTTTTATTATTTTAATTAAAAGATAATTTAAATAGATTTTATTTATTAAATTGTAAAATTTTATTTTTCGAACTGTTATTTATTGGGCTCAATTATGGATGAATTATTTCCTTCGAAATCAATTATTTGGAAATTCATAAATTTTCAAGGATCAAAATAAAATAAATAACACACCATAATTCACCTTATATCACACAGTATATACGTAATCACATATTTTCTATAAACAATGCATAAAATTGATAGTGTAAGAGTTAACTGAAATCGTAAGAGTTAACTGAAATTGTAATATATTTCACAAGAACCAAGCACCTAGATATTCTCAGATTTCACAACCGACGTCCTTTTGTTTCACACAAACACATGAGATCACCGACAAACAAATAGGTAGTAGCCCAACATCCACAAGAAATAATCCAACTAAAAAAATTTTTGAGAAAAATTTTATTCTCATAAGTTTTGATATAGCCTTTTGAGAGAAAGAGGAAATCAATTTTTTCTTAAGAGTAGAGAGATAGAGACGTACCCTCTTTGTTAACAATGGGTTGAGAGGATAGAGAATTGATGTGTAGTGGCACACCATCCACAAAAGGAATAGTTACATGGCAGAAGGCCATGTAATTGCTATAGATTTAAAATTCAATTTTTTTTAATTATATAAAATAAATTAAAATTATGTTATTATAAATAAGATACACAACTTTATTTCGACTTTTTTATTTTCGACTTATTTTAGATGTATTATTTCTTTCATATTAAAAGAAAAAAACCCTAATTCAACAATTCCCTTCTAATCTTATATGCAGTAGAAATAATGAAATTTGAGATTATTTTATAACAAGCATCAATTACATTTCAAATAAATTGATTTCATTTTATAGTTGTATTTAACCTGAATCACTTTTTAATCCTAGTTATGCCTCTATGCCTTAGAAGTTGATATTCATATTCCCTGTATATGATTGTATTTATTATGTTGTATTCTAAAAGAAGCCATTTGTTGTACGAGATAACATTTTCTTTGACTTCTATTAACGTCTTATGATTTATCAAATTAAATTCTTATTAACAAATAAAAACTAATTTCTTATTATTTTCTAGCCAATTATTGAAGAAGGGATTAGAAAATTCAGCAATTAAAAAAGAATAAGGGAGAGTTTTCAGGACTTTATAAATTGAAAAGAAAAAAAAATAATTTATACAACTTGATAACACATAAACCATGAGCCCTTTCGAGATCTAGACATGTGTACACCACTAGTATGACCAAATAGTCATGATAGAAAGGGTTTATCCTTTTGACCAAGACATGTGTACACCACTAGTATGACCAAATAGTCATGATAGAAAGAGTTTATCCTTTTGACCAGGCCTTTAAAGAGCCCGAGTGAAAAGGGTCCCAAACTTCGTCAAGAATCAGCTCGAACATCATCAACCTCGACCTTTCAAATCAGGTCTTCACACCTCAAGTATCCCTACAAAACTTTAAATGTGTGTGGGATAGCAGCCTTGACATAATATGTATTAGGAATAGTATGGTATTAGCCTACTTGGTATTAATGAGTCAAATGTCCGCCATTAATGAGTCAACTGCATGTCATTAATGAGCCGTCCGAACCATCTACCCAAATTGCCATTGTCCACTCTGAAGGGATATGTCATAGGCGTATCCTGTACGGATTAGAGGATATATACCCCTTCCATTCTTGAGGAAGGGGATTTCACTTTGTCTTCTCAAAATCTTTAGCTTCAACTACAACTCCAACATTAACACCTCTAAAAATACTACCCAAATCCATTAATACCCTCATTTGCTAAGCTAAGCTCATTTACTACCATTATAAAACCTTCAACGTCAGTCCACGTGTCACCATCTAGTAAACTCTCGAATCTCACAAATATCAATTGGCATCGTTTGTAGGAACTAAGGAAATTTTTTTTTATCATCAGAGTTTCAAACCAAACCCATTGAGATCTATATGGCTAACTCACAAAACAACCCACCTACCTTCATCGGAAACAATTTCCAAAATGTGAAAGTGCCTGCCACTCAAGGCTTTCTAATGACCTTACTTCCCTAAAACTTTGCTAAACTAGTGATGTCTACTATACCACCCACTAGTAGTCCTATGCCTCTAAACACCATTCCACAAACACATATCTGAAGCAGAAAACTCTTAAGGAAGAAGAGAAGAAGAAGAAGAGAGACAAGAAGAATGTTGAAGATGCAAAGGAGGTTTTGAAGGCCAAAGTGAATTATTGCCCCACTTAAAGGACTTTTAAACCTACAAAATCCAAAGCGTATTTATAAAATCTCTTCGAAACCCTCAGTAACGATATTAAGGTTTCTCCCACACTCACTATATATACCTATGATGCCTCTTCGAAATGCTCAAAATGGGCACATAATTTCCATCACACTCATTTGATATACAACTATCCTAAATTTAATAAAATTAATTCACCCCTCATATTGTCATAAATAACTATATGAGAGATAAAAAGACATCTGATAATATATAAATTATAAGCCCATTCAAGATCAAGACACGTGTATAGACTATCCAAACGACCATGATAGGAATAACTTATCCTCTCGTCCAGGCCTTTAAAGAGCCTGGGCAAACAGGGTCCTAAACTCCATTAAGAATCTTCTCAATCATCACCAACCTCACCTTCTAAGGATCACGTCTCCGCACCTCGAATATGTGTACAAAACTTTAAATGTGCATGCGATGACAGTTTTGACGTAATATATGTTAAGAATAACATAGTCTTAACCAGTTTGGCATTAATAAGCTAACTGCCAGCCATTAATGAGCCTTTTAAACTACATACCAAAAGTGTCATTGTCTCACTATGAAGGGACATATCTTAGAGATACCCTATACACATCGGAAAATATATACTCCTTCCATTCTCGATAAGAGGGATTCCACTTTATCTTCTCTAAATTTTTAGCTTCCACTGTAACTCTAACCTTAACACCTTCAAAAATACTAGGCAACTCTATTACTATTCTCATTTTCTAAGCTAAGCTCATTTATTACCATTGAAAATCCTTCAATGCCGGTCCACGTGTCTCCATCCAATGAACCTCCGAATCTTACAATCATCGCAATTAAAATAATAAATTTTGTTTATTTTTTTTTTAATAAATCCCAATCATATCCCTCTGTTAAGAGTTAAATAACAATTGCTACTAATTAAATCATTAATGAATTCCATACATATTAAATAGACCAATTAGTATAAAAAAATTCAAAACTAATATAAATCCTTACAAGTTGTTTAGATTGTTAAAAATTACAAACTTTATTTTAATTGTTTCAATTTTTAGTGAAAATATTTTTTAATTGGAATCAGACCAAATTGGATTTTGTAATGACATGTGACATATTTTATTATAGTAATATAATATGTAGATAAAGATGGTTGATATAAAAACTCTAAAAAAATTTATTATTTTTTAATTTAATGTAAATTTTTAAAAGTTGATATTCATAAAAATTGAAAGTAAAACTATTTTTAAGAATTGAATAGAGTATAATGTGTATACTTTTTATATTATTGATTTAAAATAAATAACAAATAACTGTATTTGAATAATTTTGTTAAACCAAATTTTATAAATAAAAAATCAAAGAAAAAATAGCTACACCTGTGCCCATCAGTTCATCCAATATATATAGGTATGCAACTATCGGTTCAAAATGGAATAATTGAATAATGAAATTTTAAAATTTTAAAAATCAAACTAAAATATAAAGGAAATTAAATTCAATAAAATAAAAAAATTCAACTGAAATAAAAAAATTTAATTTAATTCAGTTGATAACTTGAATCAATCAGTGATTTACAATTTTCTAAGTGTCAAAATAAAATTCAATTATTCCGATATAAATTATAATCACTAACTATAGTTTGCAATACTTAAAAATAAAATATCTGAATCAATCAAAGAGTTCATAGCTTATTAGATTTTCAAAACAGAATCTCCATTATCCAACTACAAAAGCACCCAATGCACAATTTGAATTTCAATTACAATTTACAATACTAGAAAAATCATAGAAGTTAATGAATGAAAGAAGAGTGATGATTTTTTTCAAAAATAAGTTTTTGTTGGATTTGGTTCAGTAATATAGTTAAAAAAATTAAAACGTTGCCGTTTTATATATATATATTCTCCTTCACGCCACTTGTATCTCTCCTTCAAGCCATTTCAGTTTCTCTTACACGCCACTCTAATGCAATTCCTTGTTCTTCCTTTCCTCCTTGCGGCGACTGAAGAAGGATTGTCTCTGCCTCATCTAGTCATGTTCCTCTATCAGTTCTCCATTCTCCATCTCAAAAATTTATGGAGTCCTCACAATCGATTGTTGATTGAGTTGTGGGCTATGAGTGTTGATCAGAAATGTGGCTTGTGATTCATTTTTTTCCTCCTCCTCTTCTTTCTGCATCATCGTTAGTGGCTGCTAAGTTACTCAAGGTAAGGCCATTCACTTCTAGATTCAATCGCTATGCTATGGTCTCAACGATGTCGTTCGTGTGATTCATTTTTTTCCTCCTCCTCTTCTTTCTGCATCATCGTTAGTGGCTGCTAAGTTGCTCAAGGTAAGGCCATTCACTTCTAGATTCAATCGCTATGCTAGGGTCTCAATGATGTCGTTCGTGTGATTTATTTTTAAGCAAATCATTCACTCTTCTTTAATTGCTTAAATTCTATGAGTTTTTAGTATTGCAAATTGTAATTAAAATTGAGATTGTGCATGTGGTGATTTTGTAGTTGTGGATAATGGGGATTCTGTTTTGAAAATCTAGTGGGCTATGAAATCTTTTATTGATTAAGATTTTTTATTTCTCAGTGTTGCAAATTGAAATTGTGCATTTAATTATTTTGTAGTTGTAAATTTTATTGGGATAATGGGATTCTATTTTGGGAATGAGAAGGTTGTGAATGGCTAATTGATCTTTGTTGACAACCTCTTCAAATTGATGAACCAAATCAATCTGGGACGATTCAATCAACAATCAATTGTGAGGACTCTACAGATTTGAGGTCAAGAATGGAGAACTGATAGAGGGACAAGACTAGACAAGGCGGAGGTAATCCTTTTTCGATCACCACAGGAAGGCAAGGAAGAACAAGGAATTGCATTGGAGTGGCATGAAGGAGCGGCTGGAATGGCTTAAAAGAGAGACACGAGTAGTGTGAAGGAGAGGCTGGGAGGCTTTAGAGAGCAAGAGAGAGGAGGATATATATCTATAAAAGAAAAAAAATGACAATCGAAAAACTGAAATCTTTTAAAATGAATACTGAATAAAAAATCAAATTTAATAGGATCAATTTGATTTTTCAGTTAAAAATGAAATTTGCTATAAATTTATTTGTACATTCAATCAATAAAAAATTAAAAATTTAATGATAGCTTTCACTGTATTTTGATATTTTTTTTAATTTTAAATTAAATATTAAAATTATATTAAACATATATATACGGTGCATAAAAAATTTTAAAAATAAAATTAATAAAATTTATATATTTTTATTTAAAAGCTAAATAAATAAGCCTGTATAATTTTATTAAAGGTCAAATAAGTTATTATATATAATATAATATTATTTTTAATAATAAAATATTATATTGTAATTTGAAATATTAAAATTTTTATATTTTAATTAATATAAAAATTAAAAAATATATAGAAATATTAAATAATTTTTAAAATGTAAAAATACAATTTTTTATAATAAAAATAATACTTATTTATTTAAAAATAATATTTTATCATTAAAAATAATATTCTATTATATATGATTTGTTTAGTTTTTATTAAAAATTATAGATAAATTACATTTTAATCCTTGAATTTTAATGTAATTAACGGATCAATTTTTATATTTTTAAAATTGAATACTTAAATCTCTATATAATCAAACCTTTTAAATTGGAGATGGTTCCATCCATAATTCCGTTAATTAACTAGTCAAAGGAATAATAAATACTTTAAATATTTAAAATACTCTCGTAAACATTTAAATCATTTCCAATACAGGTGAAAATATTATATTGCATAAATTAAACTTTAATTTTTATTTTTTAACATAATTGACAGATTAGTTCTTATATTTTTAAATTAAATCTTTTAATTCATTTATATTTCATCCGCCTAAAATTATAATTTTTTTATACATTGTAGACATTAGTTTAAAGCTAGTAGATTGTCAAACTTTTTCAGAAAGTATAATTTCTTTTTAAAATACTCTTTATAAAAATTTATAACTTATTTAAAAATTACTTAATACCACTTAAAAATAATTAAAATTATAAGTATTTTCTAAAAATTTTGAAGTATTTTAATGAATAAAAAATGAAAAATAAAAGTGTTAAAAATTATTTAATGAGATATTATATATAAAAGTTAATGAAATTTAAATGTTCTTTTAAATAAAAAAATTAAGGATTAAAATATTTAAATTATAATAAATAAGGATCGACTGATTATAAAAGAATTTAAGTGTATGATTTTAAAAATATAGGAATCGATTTATTAATTATATTAAAATTCAATAAATACGTATAATTTATTCATTTTAATAAAATAATAAAGATGTATTTATATTTTTAATGACAAAAAATGAATAAAGAAATTCTAATTTAAATGAATTGAAAATTTAAAAATATAAAAATTAATTTATTAATTATTTTAAATTTAATAATTAAAATATAATTTATTTAAAATGTGAAGATTTAATTGATAAAAAATTTTAAATTACGATCGTCTGACCCTAGACTTTAATTGAATTTGTATCCGGAGAATTTCCCGTTGAAGTGTGGTTTGTTAGCTTTAGCAAAGCAAGCAGAGTGGGTTGGGCTATTTGAATAGACTTAGGTTTTGTCTTTCTTTGGTTTGTTTTTAAAATCCTTATATAAGCTAGCCTGTTAGGCCATGAAAATACAACTTTAGAGAAGCATAGCTAAACACGTAAGTAACACCACGTGGTACTACTAATCTTTTTCCGTTTTAAATACGGTAGTTCAGTTGGTCCGCGTAAACTTTAATGTTTTAACATCACATACTTGTCAGCTTTTGAGAGTGAATACTGACACATTCAGATTCCCTGAAGACTTGTCGGTTTCACATCACTGGCTCCCCAGGCCAACTCACTCTACATTTTCGAATGGCGTATACGGCATCCCCATGACCGCTGACGCCGCTTTTTTGGAAAAATATAAATTTATTAATAATGTTAAAACCTCAACAATCAGATGCAAATTAAATATAAAATTGTTTATTACCGTTAATAAAGTTGCTTTAAAAAAAAACTCTACGGGTCCTTTTTGTTTTGTTCGAACTCTATCAGTCGCGTAGTATATATATATATAATAATTAAACTCTTAATTTAATTCTATTTAATAAATTCATACTTATATTAAAAATGATCACTTTATTGTTAGCCTTTGAATTGACTGATAAAAAAATTGTTTAAGGATAATAATGCCCAAGAGACGAACTTAAAGGGGCAAAATTTTAATTTTTAAATAACGGTAAGGTTAAATTTGAATTTATTTTAAATATCAGTCTGATTCGGTTCGATTCGGTTCGGTTTAATCAATTTTAATTTTTAATAAATTTTTTACTTTTCACACATTATTTTTAATATTTTAAAATTTAATTAAAATATTTTAATTTTAATATAATTTAATTTCTCTATATTATTAAAAATAATATATTATTATTACTAATCAGTTCGGTTCAATTTTTTTGATTTTTCTCTAATTAAAATCGAATCGAACTGAAATAACAAAAATTTTTAAAATTAAAAATTGAATCGAACCGAATTTTTAAATTAATTCAGTTGAACCGAATACTGCTCGCTCTATAAAACACTACCAATACACTCAACAAAATAAAAAAAAATAAAAAAAAAATAGAAAATAAACTTACTAAAACTCATCTAATTTTAAATTTATTTTTAGATTTTATACATCAAATAGTAATTAATAAATAATTAAAGGAAAAATATAATAAATAATGGGGAGTGAATAAATTTTAATAAATAAAATTGCACATTTAAATCATTCTACGTCAATGAAAAAAAAAAAAAAGCGCTTAACGTTCACATGTACTGACCAAAACATAAAATATTTAATCAAATAAAATTACTTAATTGTGAATATTATTTTGTTTTTGTTTTTTCTGAAAAATTAATATTCTTCTCAAAAGCAGGTGACCTACCGAATAAATTGACAGTGAAGGGCTCCCTTGTTGGGCCGATTGTGCGGACAATTGAAAAAAGCGGCAGCACATACATTCACAATCTGCTGCTCTTTTGTCCCGGTTGAAGTTCCACTGCGCAAAGAAGCAGCCATGGAAGGAATCAAAGGGAATCAAATCATCACCGGCGGCAACCGCCATGTGGTGGCGATGCCTTATCCTGGTAGAGGTCATGTAAATCCGATGATCAATCTTTGCAAGCTCCTGTCATTTAAGGATCCTAATATTGTCATTTCGTTTGTGGTCACCGAAGAGTGGCGGAGCCTCCTGAGCTCTTATTTCCTGCCAAATAACATCCGATTTGAAACGATCCCAAATGTAATACCTTCGGAGCATGGCCGTGCTAAGGATTTTCCAGCTTTTTTAGAAGCAGTAAACACAAAGATGACAGCTCCTTTTGAGCAACTTCTTGATCGGCTTGAGTTGCCTGTGAATGCTATCGTAGCTGATACTTACTTGGGTTGGGTGCTCGGAGTTGGGAATAAAAGGAATATTCCGGTAGCTTCTCTTTGGACTATGTCAGCTACTGTGTTTTCTATCTTCCACCATTTCGATCTACTCGTCCAAAATGGTCATTTTCCGATCATATTTTCCGGTATGTACAACCAGATGCTGATTTATCATTTATTATTATTAATTTAACGATCCAATAAATTGGGATAGACTGATAGTAAGTTGAAGAAGCAAATTAATCAGTATTAATTTTAGTTTTGATAACAAATGATATCTTTGATTCATATTTAAGCATTTGTTGAATTTGGCAAGCAGAACGAAAAGAAGAGCGTGTTGACTACATCCCTGGAGTCCCTCCGACACGTCTGTTAGATTTTCCTACAATCTTTAATGGAGCTGCAGGACAAACTTTTCCTCTAGCACAGAAGTCCACTTCAATTGTGTCCAAAGCACAATACCTTTTATTCACTTCTGCTTACGAGCTCGAACCATTAGCAATCAACGCTTTAAAATTGACGTTTCCCTTTCCTGTCTACCCTTTAGGCCCAATGGTACCATATTTTGAACTGAAACACAATTCTGATTTAGCTACTACTGATCAAGAACTCCCACACTACATAGAATGGCTGAATTCTCAACCTAGAAATTCTGTGTTGTATGTCTCTATGGGAAGCTTCCTTTCAGTTTCAGGCACCCAATTGGATGAAATTGTAGCTGGAGTGAGAGATAGTGGTGTTAGGTTCTTGTGGATATCTCGTGGAGATACAAGTCTGTTTAAAGATGGCTGTGGTGATATGGGTTTGGTGGTTCCTTGGTGTGATCAATTGAGAGTTCTGTGTCATCCTTCTATTGGTGGTTTCTGGTCACATTGTGGTTGGAATTCTAGTTTAGAAACTGCTTTTGCAGGAGTTCCAGTGCTAGCTTCTCCTATATTCTGGGATCAAACTTCCAATAGTAAGAAAATTGTAGAAGACTGGAAGATTGGGTGGAGAGTGAAACAAGGGGCTGATGGGGATAGCTTGGTGAGAAGAGAAGAAATTGCAAAACTAGTGAAGCGTTTTATGGATGGAGAAAACAGTGAAGCAATTGAAGTGAGAAAACAATCAAAAGAAATTCAAGAAGCTTGTCTTAAAGCAATTTCTCAACATGGATCATCTGATACTAATCTTGAGTCTTTCTTAAAGGACATTTCACAATGAGGCCAAAGAGAAATTTTAGAATACAGTTGGTATGTATTATGATGATTTATCCCGTTGAGGTTTTTGTGGGTCCTCAATAATTGCATTGAATAAATTCTCCCAGGCCAATTGATTTGTCAATTACTCTTCCTTATTTATTTGTTGCATGATTGGTATGTAAACCTTGAGGTTCCACATCTACCATGCTTTGAAATTCATCCTGCAATTTAACAATGCTACTATTTTCATAATTTTTTATTAAATTTTAAAATTTTATTTTAAATTATTTAAAAATCACGTGCAAAGTTTTTAAATTACTTTTATGGTTGAAAAGGATTTTGAACTTTTAGAATGTTTTTTTTTTTTTTTTTTATACTTATTTTTGTCCAAAAAAGAGTAAAAAAACTAGAAACAAAATCATGAGCCAGATAATGTTAAATTGGGCCGGTCAAATCAAGCCAGCAGGATTGAATTAATTCAATCAAATCGTCCCTACCCTTTTTCTTCCTCATTCTGTGAGATCACTCCATCCTTTTTATTTCCTTTTTCTTGACAGGCAATACCCACCCCATAGCTGGTCACCACCATTGCTCTCCATCTCCGACCAACCCATCCTCTTTCATTACAAAGAAAATAGATCTTTTGTATAAAAAATATTCTTCATTGGAAGTATAAATTTCACCATTTTAAAATTTAAATACTAGTAATGATAACAAAATTCGTCACAAACGTTATCATTGCCATGCAATAGTATAGTGACAAAGTAATTAAATTTTTCTGACAGCGTGTGATATCTAAAAGGGTATAAAATTGTCTCAAAATAATAAAAAGTGAGTAAAATATTATATACATAGAAACTGAAATTTAAGTATAAAAGTATTTGTAAATCTATTTATTAGACTATTAATTGTAAAATTTAAAATAAAATAATATAATAAAATTAAACATTTTAACTTTATAAAATAATTAATATTAAATATTAGAAGATCTTAATTTTAAATATGGCAATAATTCGATTTGGACTGTGAACTGAACCAGAAACGGGTTGGTCAAATTTGAAAGCAGACCAATCAACCGGTTTTGGTTCTTGAACTGTACCGAAACCTTAGACTAAGAAGACTGGTTACAGTTCCTCTTCCTGTGAACCAGAATAAAAATTGGACTAGAATCGGTCAGTTCGAGCTGACGGTTCAATTCAGTTTCAATTTAATTTTTTATTTTTTTAAAAAATTATATAACTTAAAATTAATGTATAAACAAATTAAATTGTAAAATAATTAAATTTAAATTTATTAAAAATATTATTTACATTTAAATGTAATATTATTTTATTTTTATATATGTATACAATTTTATTTTTTTTGTTATGTAAATGAATACATTTTATAATTTATTTATTTAATAAAATATATTTTCAATAATATTTAAGATTTATATTTATTTTTTTATATTTTATTTAAATTTTTTATTTTTTTTAATTGAAATCAGATTAATCGTCTATAATTTAAATTTAATTGAAATCAGAACTAGAAGTATAAAAAACTAAAACCATAACCGCTTTAAAATTGAACAGGTGTTAAAAAATCAAAACTGTTTTGAATATTTTAAATCGAATCGATTTTGATTTGATTTGAAAAATAAATCAAATCATCGATTTCAAACTGAAACCGGGCCATAGTCATGTCTACTTGATTTTACTTATGGATACATATTTAAAAACAATGAATGAAATAAGTTAAACAAAAATACACAATTACAGTAATGAGAGAAAAAGATTGAATTTAACACTTAAATTAAGAGAGGTCAGATTTCATAAAGTTTATAATACTGCTATATATATATAATGAGATTCCCCAATCTAGAGTAAAAAATTGTCCTCAATGTTTGATTATTCACATGACATCGAGAACTGAGCTGCAATATACTAATGTAGGCACGAGATAAAAACAACAATAAAAAAAAAAAGAAAGAAAATAAACAGAATATAGAAAAATAAGTAAAAGTAAAGGTAGGATTAAGAAAACTCCTGTTAGTAATAGAGTCTGGTGGCACTCAGCCTATCCTCGATAGTAGCAAACTGAGTGGCACAGTCTTCCTCCAGCGTCTGGACTCTCTATGCAAGCCACTCAATGCTAGAACAGGTCTGTCTCTAATCAGCAGCGATCTACAGCTCAAGTTGATTGAAGCGTCTGTCTAAGTGTTGCATCAGCATCTCTAAAGTGAGCGGCGTAGCAGATGGCTCATCAACTAGTAGAGCGAACTCGGATGGCTGTGGATCTGGAGATAAAAATAAGCACAAACAACCCGACAGAATAACTAACCCAATAAAATATAGTATCGATAACAAATAAAAAAAAAAAAAGGGCAGTATAATGACAAAAAATGGTCGATCACATAAAAACAACTCGAGGCAAGAACAGTGTAAGAAACCATCCGTAGTCTCCTATGATGCAATAACATATAAGGATAACGTGTGATCTCAAAATATAGTCCCTAATTTTGCCAGTACAAAGTGTCCACAACAGTCCAATCACAACAACCATATCCACTCAAGGCAATAATCCCAACTATATTCATGCAAAACTTTAGCAATATTTTTCATCAACGAATTTGAATCAAAGACGCACAAAGGGGGATGCACTTCCCAACTTTCCATGAACGACATATAAGATCAAGCAATGCATACATAAGGAATCAGTCTCAAGTTCAAGTTAGTATCACAACAAGATATGAGCAATGTCAAACCAAAGATCCAAAATGCAAAAAGATAAACCCATTACAAAGTAATTTGCACAATCCATCAATGCATTCATATGTAGAAAAAATTTGAGGAGAAAGAGTACTTTAATGGATGAATTTGCACAAAACAAAAATAAAGATTTGTGAACCAATGGAAAATTTATGGGTTGTGTGGTTAGCAGTCAGTAAGGTGATGGGGAAGAGCGATGTCGGCACAGGAGTGTCGTCGGAGACAAGCAACTCCGGTGCAAGGGTAGATCAATTATTACTAGATCGTTGACTGCGGTGATTCTCGCGTCAATCACGATCTATGGAGGTGCTGGCGTGATTCGCGATCGCAGTGGTCGGTGAAGGCTGGAACCGCCGGTGCAACCATGGTATGGAGAATGGCGAGCGACGGTTCATGATGAGAGATGCATGAGAGAGAAAAGGAGAGAGAGAAGGAACATGAGGCAGAAATTAGGGAAAGAGAAGATAGGAACACAGGGTATGTGATGAGGATTGCACCGATTAATAGCGAAACACGGGGTTATCACTGTTAATTTGCAAAACACGGGGCAGGGGCCATTTACACGACCCGCCCTATGTTCTTCACTGTTTCTAATGATTTTTTTTTTGAAGTAAGGAGAACGTACCTGATCCTAGTATCCCTGACTTTCTTTGCCTATAAAACAAGTTAAAAAGAATTAAATGGATTACTGAAATAGTAAAGAGCAAGTAATTAAAGAGAAATAAAAGAAAAGAAAATCAATCTGGATGGTCTCTTATAGCACTTCTTTAAAGTCACTAACTTGACATCTTTCGGGATTACTATGTCAAGATCATGGAGGCTTTGTAATCTTCCAAACCACCTTCAATATCTAATCATTATTCTTGAAGATTCTATTCTTATTTTTGACTTCCATTGCTTTTATGGGGAGTACTTGAATTACTTTAAAAGGACCAGACCACTTAGAACTTAATATGCCTAGAAAAAGTCAATGTCTTGAATTGAAGAGCAAAACCTTCTGATCCATATGGGACTCACGTTTAGCAATATGCTTGTCATGCCATTTATTAGTTCTTTCTTTATATATCTTGCCATTTTCATAAGCATGTAGACGGAGTTCGTTCAACTATAATAAATGCTTTTTCTCTTGTAGTTTTCATGTTGAAATTCAGCAACCTAGCTGCACATAGTACATCATCTAATTTTCTAGATTGTTTCAGCTCTTTGTTTGATACAACTACTTATCCACTCATCTGTGGATGGTATGGTATACCTACACTTTTCTCATGCATTGATTTCATGTCATCAACTATAACAATATTCTCAACCAATGGTTCAAAACAAGTATCAATAACGTCATCAAGCATGAAATCAGGTTCACTTTCAAATTTAATCTCACAATCATCCAAATGATCTCTAACACATTCATCAATAGTGTCCATCCTAAAATAATCATCAGTAATATCAAGATATTTAGAAGATTGCAGAATATTAAAAGTTACCTCTTCTTGCCCCACTCTCAAAGTCAATTTTCCCTCATGAACATCAATGAGTATCTTACCAATTGCAAGGAATAGGCGCCCCAAAATCAATGGAATCTCTCGATCTTCCTCCATGTCAAGAATAACAAAGTCTATTAGGAAGATGAATTTATCCACTTTGACTAACACATCCTCTATCACACATTTAGGATATGTTATTAAACGATCTGCAAGCTGCAAGGATATTTTAGTAGGTTTTACTTCTCCAAGTCCAAGTTTTCTAAAATTAGATGAAGGCATTAAGTTAATTCTAGCACCCAAATCACATAAATCTTTTATGAACTCTACATTACCAATATTACAAGGAATAGTAAAACTCTTTGGATGCTTGAGCTTAGAAGGCAATTTATTCTAAATAATGACACTACACTCCTCTGTAAACATCACAGTCTCTTGATCTTTAAGCTTTTTTTTTTAGATAATTTCCTTCAGGAACTTCGCATAGCTGGGTATCTGAGCCAATGTTTCAACAAATGGAATGTTAATGTGTAACTTTTTAAATACTTCTAAGAATTTGAAAAAGTTCTTATCTTTATTGCTATTCTTAAGCCTTTGAAGGAAAAGAATTAGTGGTTTTTATAGGGATACAACCACTTCTATCTTTGGCTTTTTCTACCACCTCCTTTTTAGCAGAAGCTTTAACTATTTACTCATCTTTCTTTGCTTGATCCTTTGGAGGTAGTTCTTCCAACTGCTTACCATTTCTCAAGGTAATTGCATTTACTTGTTCTCTTGGATTTATTTCAGTGTTACTAGACAAAGTATCTTGAGTTCTATTGGATACTAGATTTGCCAATTATCCCATCTGTACCTCTAAATATTTTATAGCATCTTCTTGATATTGGCTATTAGATTTGGTTTCTTCTATAAAGTTTTTGGTTTCTCCTATTTAGTCATTAGTGACTCTAGCAAGAGTTTTAACTATACTTTTCAAACTGCTCTTCTTCTCAAGTGACTGAAATCCAGGTGGTCTCTTTGTGGCGGCGACAAAGCTTGAGTTCACGGTTGATTGTTCCACTTGAGATTCAAATGATTTTTCAACCTTCATGGTAAGTGTTGGAGTATGGATTATTTTGGCTATTGTCCCTGATTATGGAGTATGGATTATTTTGGCTATTGTCCCTGATTACCCACATAATTAATCTGCTCAGTTTGCAAAAGAGAGTAGTCCATAGGGCACTCATTAGAATCATGGTTGCTAACACAATTTTCACATACTTGCACCATAGAATTAACAAAATTAGTAATTCAACTTTAAATATTTCGTGCAACTCACATAAAAAAGGAGAGTCAAGGTGTCTTCATTTATCGGAAATCATAGCTAGTTGATATAAGTTAATTTCTAAATATTTATGATTATCACATTATTTTTCTATTTTTTAATGTTATCATTAGTTGTGTATAGTTAATGAAATATCTATTAAATTTCTCTTACGTAGGGAGCTTATTTGAGTGCCACTGCTAAGAATTTTGATAATAATTCTGAAAGTCAGTCTGCTTTTGATGTGGATAAGTGGATTGAAATTTTTAGGAATAATAAAGGGAGGGTATATGGTTTTGGTTTTTCGGGGATTGCAAAATCAGGAACTTCAGCTATCTCTTTCTCACGCATATCAGCTCGTTATGAGGACCTTCTCAAACTATGGTGCTTTTAGAGGAGGTTGCATAAATGTTAGAGGAAAATTGGATAAAATTGAAAGAAGCAATAGAATAAATACAAGAACAAATACTAGTGTGGATACAAAAGCAGGTAAAAGATCATATTAAATCCATATTGAGGAAGAAAAAAGGAACTTCACTATATCACATCACTTCAGACTCCACTTCTACATCAAATAAACTAGAACATTAATGGATTTATTCTAAACTTTATAAATATTATTAAATACTATAGATTTGTTCTAAATTTTCAACTTTATGAATATTGTTAACTATTTATATTAAATATATTTCCTAGTTGTGAATTATTTAGATTATACAGGAAATGTCAAAATAAAAATAAAAAATTATTTTATTAACGGTAATGAATATTATTGAATATATGAATAATTTTTCGATGGATTTGCGATGAATTTTGATAAAATAATCTTAACATTTTCGACGAATATTTTCCGTCACTAATTGTTTCCAACAGATTATCTATGAATTAGTTATTGAATGGAACCTTGATTCGACGAATAGTGTTTGTCACTAAATTTTCCAATGAAAAGATCTATAAAAAATCTATCGCAATAATTTTCGACTGCGGGTTAAATTCATTGAAAAAAAATTAGCGACAACACTTTAAACGACGAATCTTAGTCCGTCGAAAATCCATCGTTGAAACTATTTGCGACAGATTTTACACTATGAGTAATGGAAATTTTCATTGTTGATAGTCTATTTTTTGTAGAGAGTGATTCAAGGGAGATGACGAATATGGTTTCAGCATATTTTTTTTATACAATAAATATTAGAATTCGTAGCAAAAACTTTATATCAATATTAATTTTGTTGTTGCATTAACTAATCTATAACAACAATTTGAATAACTTCTACTAGTGGTATATAAAAAAATATAATAATAATAAAATTATGAGCATTATTAAAAAGTTATTTTTTAAACAATAATATTTATTATTATTAATAATAATTTTTTAATAATAACTATAATTTTATTATAAAATATCTATAACTATAATTTTGAAATAGTAGCATACAATAAGCATGTATTACTACCATAAATTTATATTGTTTGTTAAAAGCTTTTGCTGTTGATTTTTGTATTTTTTATAGTGCTCCATAGTCATGTGCAACTAGTAGGTGCAGCTGTGTTAGGTGGTGTCATGTGGTTAGAGAAAGCATGTGCTAAGAGAAAACATTTTAGTTTTTAATATTTACAAAAAGTTTTCATGTGCTTGGTGAGGATGAGATTATCTAGATGGAGGAGGTTACCTCTCATCCTTAGTTGTTCTTCTTGATTCTAATTATTATGATTTATTAAATATTTTATTTTTTAAAATAAAATTATGGTAATGTAGTTTTTTTTAACAAATTAAGAAGAGCTACATACTCAAATTATAACCGCTCTAGATACACAACCACTCACTAAATCTCTCTCTAGCTAAAATTTCAGATCCTCGTGAGAATCTTTCAATATTTGAGAACCTTGGTCACAAGATGAGACTCTCTTTGCTAACTTGCACAAAAATTGGTTTCTCGAAGCACATGGTGGATCTCTAAGTTTTAATTTGAATTTATCAAAATATATTTCTAAGAGCCCATTCATTATCCATTTTCTTATTAAACATAACTATAAATTTTTAATTACCTTTTGATGCACCCGAAAAATAGAGTTATATTGTGATGAACTAAACCTACAAGAAAGAAAACAAGAGGTGGTGGGTGCCCATGACAGCTACTCTGTAATACCCGGCTAGAGTCCGGCATCGAAATTCCTGTCGTCCGGTGGAATCCAGGATGTCGGAATGCTCTAGAAGGGTAAGATTTATGTTTTTCTAAGTAATATAGTATGTTTTAATGTTTTAAGTTACCAAGAACCGAGTTGTTTTGAAAGAAAAGAACTAAGGCAGAAAAGTCAAGTTCGGCCGCCGAACATGCATGGCTTTCGGTTTCACGTGTGGCCGCCGAAGGTAGTCTGGCCAGCCACCTATAAAAGGCCCTCAGTCGGTTAAAATGATAAGGCTTGCCGTTTCTTTCACTTTCTGAGGTGAGACCCTGTCCTGGTTAGGTTTTCTTCATGTTTTCATTACATCATGCAAAGATTTGATTGATTTTTATGGGTTTTTGAAGGTTTTGAGCAAAAAACTCAAAGTTGTGAAGTTTGGAGAGTTTGAAGGAGAGTTGCTCCAAAACTCCACGTTAGGATCGTTCATCTTCTTGGTTTCAAGAGGTAAGTGAAGATCCTGAGCTTGTTTTCATGCTTTATGGCAGATTTTTGAGGTTTTGGGGGAGAGTTGCATGATTAGGGTAAAAGAGAGTGTTTTTTATCTTTTTGTGAGAAAAGTTTGTTTATGTGTTGTTGGGGTTTTAAGGTAGTTTTTGACCCCTTTGAGCATATACTTGGGTGTATGCATGTTGAGGAGTTGAGGTGTTTGGGTTGGAGGAAGATTGGTGCGTTTTGGCGTGAGGCAGAGCAAGGTTCTGCCTTGCTGATGAACCCAGCTTCGGCCGCCGAAGAATAGTTCGGCCGCCGAATGTGCTGAGGAGGTGGCTTCGGCTGCCCAAGCTTGGCCCCGAGCATTTGGACTTTCGGCTCTGGAGGGGAGTTTCGGCCGCCGAAGGTTAGAGACTTTCGTCTCTGGAGTGCCTTTCAGCCTCCGAAACTTGCCCCCGAAAGGGTTCGGCTGCCGAAAGTAGAGATTCGGCCGCCGAAAGTAGAGCTTCGGCCGCCGAAAGTAGAGCTTCGGCCGCCGAAAGTAGAGCTTCGGCCGCCAAAGGTGCTTGAGTTTCGGCTCTGGAGAGGACTTTCGGCCGCCGAACCTGCCGCCGAAAGTGTCCTGTCCAGCCTTCCTTTGCATGCTTTGCATGGTTGTTTGAGTGAGTGTAAGGGGCTTCTTGGGGAGTTTAATAGAGTTGTTCCTAAGCTAGTTTGGTCCCTCATTTGAATCCATCTGTGTAGGCACAGACCAGAGGAACCAGAGAGAGCAGCAGTGAGTACTGCTCCAGAGTTTACAGAGCCTGCAGAGTCAGT